>NC_061512.1:82979421-83059065 GCF_022539505.1 Lolium rigidum | reverse complement strand
CAGAATGGAAAAAAATAACAATAGGAAGTCCAAGGGAAGGCTCTCGACAATCATCATTGTTCGGGAACAATGGCTTCTCCATGGGCGAGGGCATCACCCAAGCTACATCCGTGACACTAGCCGTAAGAGCATCTCCACTTGTGCCCCGTCGAGACCCCCGGTGAGCGTTTTTTCCATCCGGACGGCGTAATTCGGCCCAGTCGCGCCCCCCGGTTCCTCGTTTTCGTCCGGATTTGGCCCTTCATCCATCCGGCGAGCCCACGCCACCCCCAGCCCCCCGGGGAGCGCTCGGGGACTCCGGACAAAACGAAAGCGCGCGAAACGTTCCCGCGCGTCTGGTGGCCCCAACTTGTCGGCGAGAGACCACCGATCGTCGTCCTCATCGCATCGTCTTTCGCGCGCTGTAAAAGCATGCCGCCGGTCAGCATTCGCCGGACGCGTAGCTTCCACGCGGCGAGTTAATGTCGTCGCCTCGGTTTCATGCGCGCCTACCGCTATTTATCGCCGAACTACCCCGGCTGCCCCGCATTCACCTCCTCGCTCGTCTTCCCCCAAATCATCCCCAAACTCGAAGGAACCAGCAACAATGGCGAACGACGGTGCGGCCAACAACGGCTTCGGCCGCCGCTCTCTCCACCAATGGGAGGGGCGACTCCTGCACGCGGCGGGCTACCCTGCGCCGCTGGACTTCCGCGCGCGGGAGGCTGGAGGCCGAGCGCGAGCGGCGTGCCGATCCCGCCGCCGCCAACGGGTGGCGGCGCACTCGAAGCGGCGATCGAGGAGGTGCTCGTCACTCTCAGTGACGAGCAGCGCGCGGATCCGCGCTTCTTCCCCGACAACCACGAAGCGTGGATCGAGTTCTTCTGGCGAAGGTACGAACGCAAACTCGCCGCTTACGACGGCCCTCCTCCTCCTCCGGCAAGGAACAACGCCGCCGGCCGCCGCCGATGGTGGAGCGCGCCCAACCGCACCCTCGAGAATGTGCTCGCGCACATCGAGGACGCGGAACTCCCCTGTCCTGGGGATGCCGCCGCCGGTGGCGGCTACCGTGTCGCGCCGGCACGGTAGTTCCTGGATACCGAGGAGGATAGCGCCGTCCTCTTCGTCGTCGGGCTCGAGATCGGCGTCTAGGTCCGGCGGGTCGATGCCGGCCACCGTCAAGAAGGAGTGGCCGTCTCCGGCCACCGTGAAGAAGGAGCCGACGTCTCCACCGCCGACCAGGGGGCGCAGCAGTGGCGCGCTCGTCATCCGCGACCAGCCCTCCTCGCCGCAACGCGGGCGGAAGAGGAAGACGGCGAAGAAGGAGGCCGCCGCGGCCGCCGCCAACCAGCTCGCCGAGGAGGAGGCGAAGCGCGCGGAGGACGCCGCGGTGGCGGAGGCGATCGCCGGTCGCCGAAGGACTCGGTGCCCGCCGACAACAGCCTCCCCATCGACGCCGCGGCCGGAGTGGTCCGGGCGCGGCCCGGGAGCGCCGAGGAGGCGGAGCGGCAGGCGGCGGATGTTGGATCCGGCCGTCGCGCGACAACTCGCCGCCCGCGCCGCCGCACCGCCGTCCTCGCGGAACGCCGCGCCCGAGGAGGTGATCAAGCTCGAGGAGAGCGGCGACGACGACATCTACCGGCCGTCGCCTCCACGCGCCGGCGACGCGCGGCCGGGGCACAAGCCGGCCGGTGCACGAGGCGCCGCCGCCCCGAGACGACACCGGCTCCAGCGACGACGACGGCGGCGGCGACTACACGGCCTTCTACCGCCATTTCGGCATGTAGGAGGCCGCTTTTAGTTTTAGTATTAGTTTGCCAATCGCCGAATTCAAATATATGTACGAATTCGGCCTATTTATGTACGAACTCGCCTCTATATGTTAAATATCATTAAATTTCGCTTATGTTTGAACGAATTCGCCTATTTTGTCCGAATTCGTCGTATTACGTTGCATCCATCCTGGGCTCGCGGCTGGGAAAATGGGCCTCCCCACGCCAAATCTTCCTCCAATCCGGACGAAAATTTCGCCGGATTTGGGCGTGGGGAGCCCAAACGAGTGGGGATGCTCTAACACTTGACACAACCATTTCTAAGGGCAATAAGGTGAGCCAAAGGACCGCGAGCTACACCACCGAAGAGAACGAGTTGCTATGTTGTGGTTGGATGGTGATTTCACAAGATCCACTATGCGGTGCCGAGCGAAAGAGAGTTGCATATTGGCGGCGGGTGGGAAAGTACTTCTATGAGCGTAGGAAGTTCTCGCCAAACCCCTTCTTTAGTGACCGAAAACATCACTCCCTTTCGAAGATACGTGGCTTCATCCATGCCGAGTGTAACAAGTTCCAAGGTTTGTGTGATACGGTGAAGAGAAGAAAACTAAGCGGGCTCACGGCCGTTGACATGGTAATACCTCTACCTCTCTTGTCAATGTACATTGCATATATGTGGGCATGTGTCATGGATTGTCGTGCATATGTGTAGGTTGTTCACGCCTTAGAGCACTACAAGTCGGCCAATGATAACAAGGGATTCACATTAAGCCATTGTTGGATATTGATCAAGGATACCAAACGGTGAGAAACGAGCTATGCCTTTTAGAAAAAACTCGAGGAGGTGAAGAAGAACGGCAATGGCAACACGTCAACAGACGGTGCCATCGACCTTGACAATAGAGGTGGCGCAAAGAGAAAGAGGCCACCATCAAGAGCTTTATTGATCTTCATATGAGAGCTCTTGAGGTGAAAGAGGCCAATGCCAAGTCTAGACTCCTCGAGGCCAAAGCGAAGGCCAAGCTCATGGATGTTGATGCCAAGTCTAGGATCTTGTAGGCCAAAGCCAAGCTCACGGCCAAGGAGAACCGGATCATGCTGACCAACTTGGACAACATATTCGACCTCAAACAAAGGGCTTCGATCGAGAAGAAGCAAAAGATGATTGCCATTTGGGAGGAACTTGCCACACTTTGGAAGAAACTAGACGCCTTTTAGACATGTTGCATAATATTACCTCATTTTGCACATTTGGGACAACTTGCCAATTGTTGGCGATGCCTCAAGGACAATGACACATGATTGCCATTTTGTTTAGTTGCTAATTTAAATATATTTATGTATGTTCAATGTGCTTAAATGTAAATATAATTGCTAAATTGGCCAATGATCAACTAAAATGACAGCGCGAACCAAATAGGGATTGCTCACCGCGACTCAAATTATATTCATGAGGGCATCTCCAGCGTCCCGACGCAATGTCCGTTTGCGGCCGGGGGGGGGGGGTCAAAATATGCGACTGCACCCTAGCCCAGTGGTCCGACGCATAGTGATCGGGTTGTCCGCCGAGACGCAAACGTGGCCCAAATTTGCGCCTCGGATGTGTCTTGGTGGACGCTGCGTGATCGCGTCGATTGTCCGCTCGCTACTCCCACGGGCCCGCCTAACAACGGACGTGAGGCCTGTTTCGAGCGCATCGTTGATGGCTCCAAGTGTAGGAGATCAATTGTAGTACTTTTAAATAAGAAAGGTTGTTGAATCCACAAGGAGCTGAAGGTATTGGTTAGCGGAATTAACAAGCAAACAATAATAATTATGCAATAGTTTTTTGTGTTTTGAGTGTATAGTTTGCAATAAAATAAAGAGCAGAAAGTAAATAGCAATATGTAAATGCTCTCAATAAGAGAAATCTCAATCATCTATGCAGCAAGAGTACAAGCTCGTGTGTGTGTGTGTTTATATGAGACAAGTGTTCCCGAGGGCGGCATAGATTTACTAGCGTCAGAGTTCTACACAACATTGTAATTTTTTTTGTCAAGTTTCATTCTATTAGGAGCGGAGCCTAAATTAGGTGCAGCCATATATATGAGCAAATGCACCCCTTATGATGGGTCCTAGAGCCATTTTCATGTAAAAGTATGTGTATTATTAAGACATAAATATCCCACCATAGCAATAAAATCATTGGTCCCCAACATAAACCCTTCTAAGCAACTCAAAGTATTGGAAAACGGTTTATGTCATTCCGTTCCTTCTAACACTCATTCATTACATTAAAGTGTAACCCTATGAGCCCATATAGGTGAAGTAATATACAGTCGGTGTTCGCATAAAACCATCATAGAACAACCTAAAAGATAAAAACTTGACCAAATACGCATTGCACATCATATGGAATCATAGTCAGATCATCATATGCCCTCAGGAACATGGGGAAGTACTCACAAGTGTTAAACATGATATGGTCCAGAGGCATAATGGTTACAACACAATCTGAATATATAATTTCTCCACCAAATAAATATAAAGTACCAATCACAAACATGCAACAAGCCTCAAAACGAGATCCAGGGTTTAATTCAACACAAACTATGAGCGGAATGAAGTCGATCTCGTGGATGGTGATGGTGGAATATGGTGATCATGGAGATGTTGATGGAGATGCCTCCCCCAAGCCAAGGAGAAGTGGTGACGACGATGGCGTCGATTTCCCCTTCACCGGAGGCACCGGTGTGACAGGATCCGCCCTCTCCCGAAGTAGGAGAGGACCTTCGCCTTCGCCGCCGCCTCAATAAATCTTGGGAAAAATATGGCGTAGGTTTTTGGGAGAAACGGAGGCGTTTGTTAAAAGGGGGACTCGAGACGATGCCCGTGGACGAAACGGGCATGGGTGGTGCGCCCAGTCAGGTAGGGCATGCCACCTGGCCTCTTTTCCCCCTCGTGGCTCCTCTCACGTGATTCTTTGGCCCCTACTGCTTCTTCGGTTGAAAAACTGATCAGATATTTGCCTCGATTTTAGGTGTCCAGAAGGTCCCTAAAACAATAAAAAAAAATGAAAAAAGAGGTTTTCTACCTCCAAGGAATTAAAAACCAATGAAGGGGACTTTGTAGAAAATTCATGGAAATTAACTAAAAATGCATAAATAATGGTGTATGATGGCATATATCAATAAATACTAAACATATATGTAACAATGTTGATGATGTAAAACACATGTATCAATCGCTCCGTCAGCCGTCGCTTCGGCGGTCTTCGCTTCCGCGCCCGCGCCGCAGCCTTCGCCATCAATGGCGGCGCTTCATCTTCTCCATGCGCGTTAGGCCTGGTGGGCGGCGGCTGGCCTTCTGTGCCATCATCAATGGCATCGTGTCCCACGCGCGCCCGGCCTTTAAAAGGCGACCAACATCGTCCCTGCCGTCGCCCACACCACCGACACCTCCACTCCCACCCTCACCACTGCGTGTCGATGCATCACCATGGGGAAGAAGAAGAACGTCTTCGAGGTGTCCGGCAGCAGTGTGGAGAAGGATCTGCGACCGAACAAGGCGTCGCTCGCCGTCGAGATGGTGCGGCTGCTGACAAGGGATTAACTTGTCAATGCCTATGGATTGTAGGCTAGGGTTTAGTTAGAAGTAGAGGGCAAGTAGATCTCGAAGGTTTTAGCCGAAAAGTACTCGACGAATATGAAAACTAGGGTTTGCAGACAATGATTCAATGATCTTCTCGTCCCTCGACCCCCCCTTTATATAGGTGGAACCGAGGGATTCGTGCTATACAAGGATTACAGAGTCCGGGACGGTTTCTAACTCATCCCGCCGGATTACAAATAACACTTCCTATTACAACTCTATCTTTTCCTTAAATACATCTTGGACTCTCGAGTCTTCTTATTCTTCGGGTAGTGGGCCTTCAATAAACCCCGGTACTATATTAGGCAGGCCCATTTGGGATGCCTATGTCGATAGCCCCCGAGATTTTGCTTGAATCGTAGAATCGTGGAAAATCTCCACCGTTTATTTTTACTCGAAAGCTCTAACTTTTATACTTTTTCTCATAAAATTCTATATTGTACAGGGATATTGGTAGTTGGGGCTAGTTCATCCGACGGATCGGGTACTAGTTAACCGCTCTAGTGGCAATCCGCAAAAACCTACTTCAAAATCACGTCCCCGGACATGATTTCGGGATATCGGTGTAAACTTCGACGAGCGCCGCTTAAGGTCTTACCATTCTGTCGAGTCCCGAGCTAAATTTATCGAGTACCTAACGCGTCCGTTAGGATTTTTCTTCGTATCCGTTGATACGGATAAAAGTAGCGTGAGCGCAGTCTTCGGCGATGCCACGCCCGGCAGAATAGGTCCGGGGTCTTACCTTCGCAATTTTGCGGCATTCGTAAATTGATCGCAACTTCGGCGTTCTGAGAATATATTGTCGAGTGCTTTTCCGGCTGTTGGAATGGCACATTTTATCGAGTCAAATATGACTTATATTGCTTTCCCGATGGGAGTATATGGAGAGTTTAACGATAACTCGAAATATACTCTCTTGCTTGTTCTATTTTTCCTTTGTTAATTTCATCGGGCACGCGAACAGGCGTTCCCGATGGGAGTAGCTCCGAGGCTACAGCCAAGAACTTGTGCTTGGTTGTAGGCTCAACATTTTAGTCCACCTTGTCGCTATATTGCCATTATCTCCTGATATTCTTTCCTCCTTCTTCTTCTCTCTTTCTTTTTTCTCTATTTTTTTTTTTTATTTGTCGGGTGCGCGAACAGCGCTCCTGATGGGAGTAGCCCCCGAGGCTACAGCCAAGAACTTGTGCTTGACTGTAGGCTCAACATTTTCTATATTGTCATACTCGAAATTTTCCTTTTTTTCCAAAGTAGCCCCCGAGCATTTGGGCAAAAACTTGTTTCTGTCCAAAGGCTCCCGAAATATTCAAATAACGTAACCTGTCGCCATTCTTCTTTTATTTTTCTTGTCGACGTATTTTCCCTTGTCAAATTTTCTTCAACTGTATCAATGGTCGAGATTTTTCTGCTTTGTGGGTCCATCGTTTCCACCACGTTGGCACATCGTGCAAGTGGGGACACACGTCCTCCGCTTTTCCGGCGCACGTACGGTAACGCCTAGAAGATCCATTCTCACCACACGATTTCCTCATCCAACGGTACACTCGCGACCCCTAATTCTTATATAAACCTATCTTCAACCTCCGTTCATCCCTTGCTTGCGCCGCTCACTCGCTCCTCTTCGCAAAACTTCCTCTCGCGCCCAAGTTTCTCCCGATTTTCCCGCACTCGCATACATCGCTCCACCCATTGCCGTTGATGCCACCGCGCGTGCGCCTAACTCGCCACAGCACTCCGGAATCCAAGATGGCCGCTGAGGATCTTGAGTGGGAGAGATCGAAAATCTCCAACCAGGATACCAACATGCCGAAGAGGCTCGGCCTTATGAAGAAGGAGGACGCCATCCGCTTTCCTAGCGAAGAAAGCTATCCCAATCCTCCGATGGAGTACCGGGTTAGTTTTGTTGACCATCCGATCCGCGGCCTTTCGCCTCCAATTCATGATTTCCTCCGCGGCCTTCTTTTCGTTTATGGGATTCAATTGCATCATCCGACCCCCAATTCCATCCTTCACATTTCTATTTTTATCACCCTTTGCGAATGCTTTCTTGGAGTCGCTCCTAATTGGGCTCTTTGGAAACGCATCTTCTCGCATCCGCCGCAATGGCTCCCACAACGTCACTTATAACATAGGTGGCATTGTTATCCGTGTTCGTATCGATGTCGATTATTTCGACGTCAAGTTTCCCGATTCCGTCCAAGGATGGCGCAAGAGGTGGCTTTACATTCACGAAGAAAGCGCCAACTCCGTTGAGCACAACATAATTCCCTTCGACGGGAATGCCAAAATTCAGCGCCGTCGCTCCTGGGATGCCGAAGCTTCTGAGGAAGAGAAAAAGGCGACAGAGGCGCTCATGTCTCGCATTCGCCAGCTTCAAAATACTCGAGGCAAGGAGCTATCTGGTGTTCAAATCACTGCCTACTTCCTTAGGATTAGAGTGCAGCCTCTTCAGGCTCGAAAAAATCCCCTTTGGACGTACTCTGGTGAAAATGACGCCAACAGAATCTCCGGTGACCTTTCCACCAAGGACTTGGAGAAGTTGGTTCGAAGACTTTCTCGCCTGGGCAAAGATCCAGTTCCTTCTTCTTGTCGCGTAAAACCATACAGACTCCACCAATCCACTCCCCAAGGTATTTTGTCTTTCCGCATTTTTATCTTGTTGCGCCTTTTTCTCGCATCTCATTGTATTGTCATCTCTTTACGTTTTCTTTGGTTTCTATTTTTTCAGGACCATCCTAGTATAACTTCCCTTCCTCCTCTTCCTGAGGGTGGAGAGGTCGAAGAAATGACCATCGTTGCCGACGATACTCGGTGGCTCTTCTATTCCCGAAAGTGAAGTCGCGGGTTCTCACAAATCTGCGGCTTCCCATGGGCAAGAAATTGAATCTCGAGGCCGTTGAATCAACCGAGTCCCTTCCTCCCCGCTCGTCTCTCCCAAGAACAAAAGGAAAAGGACCGATGCCGAGGATTCTGGCATTTCTAAGGCTGAAGAAGTTGTTCCTTCTCATCCGAGGTCAGCTTACGATCCTTATGTTGAATCCCTCATCAGCTCGTAAGTCGACTTTATCTCTCCCCCCTTTTTTGTACTCGAAATATTTATATTGTCTTGCTTTTTATACTGTCGACTTTTTTGTTCACTAGCGATGAGGAAGAAGAAGTACCAGTTACTGACGTGGCTCCTCGGACAAGCACGTCACGTACTGTACTTGTTTCAGACACGCTAGTTGAAGGAGATGAAACATCGACTCCTCAACAAAACGTCGTCACCACTACTCCACCGTCAAGCCCCCTTGTCCCTTCGCCAAAAAGGGCAAGGGTTGAAATGATCGTTGAGCCTCCTCCTCAATTGGGCAGCTCTTCGTCGCAGCTCTTGGATGATGTAAGTTTATCGAGATCCATCTTTACTCTTTTTAGCTTTTATGGAGCCTTACTTTTTGTAATGCCGAAGTTTTTCCCCTTCTTTTCTTCTTCTTTGATAGCCTATGATCAAGGATCTTATCCGCATCGGGTCCCAATTTATTGGGTACCGCGAGTATGCCGGCAGAGCCGAAGGTAACAACTTTGATACTCGCCCCTTTTTTTTTTTTTCGTTTTTTACTCATGCTGCCTGTCGCTGTTTTTGATCTTTCTTTTCCACATCTCAACAGAAAAACTTGCGGAGGCTAACCAACGTGCCGAGACACTTGCTCGAAAACTCGAGCAAAGTGAAACGGCTCGCAAGAAAGCTGAGCTTGCTGCTAGCGAAGCCAGAGCTGAAGCTGATGATGCCAAAGCAAAGGCTGCTAGTGTCGAAGAATTGCAGCAAAGGCTCAAGGATGCTGAATCTGCCTTGCACGAGCAAAAATCTGCACAGGTTGCACGAGAACAAGGGATCATCAAGCGTTTGAATTCGCAAAGTCGACGTACACTGAGTAATATCACTTGTCCCTTCTATTTTGTTTGTACTTCTTGTTTCTTGGTTTTTGACTAGTGTTCTTTCTTATGTGGCAGCCCAAACCAACCAAGATTTTGACCTGGAGAAGCCTGTCAATGACCCTCTTCTTGACGCACTTTCTCTTCTAGAGTCCCATGGACGCGAAATTCGTGAAGGCGTGGCCAATGCCAGTGGGGCTTTGTCGGCGTTGTTCCCCTACTTCTTCCCGAAGAAAGAGGAACCCTCGACTTTCCTTGACCTTGCCAAGCTTTTCAATACATCGAAGATCTTGGGCTGAAGATGCGCCATGAGAATATGAAGGTGGCCGTTGAAAATACTCGTTGCTCGGTTGCCGACAGTCACGAGACTCTCGACCGGACGAAGGTTGGCGACACCGATCGAGTAGAGCGATCGAGGTGGAAGTCACTGATGAAGGCGGCCAAGCCCAATACGAAGAAAATCTTGGCGTATCTCGGGATCAAGCCAACGTCGACTCCTAGTTCGTCAAGGCCGGAGGTCTAGTTGCATGCCTCTGTTTTTCTTTTGCTTCTTTTGCTCTTGTCGCCAAAGTAGTCTTTTGGCGACACGTATTTCCTTAGCTCCACTGTAGTGCCCTTGTAATTATTCCCAAGAGATTAATGAAGAACTCTATCTTTGCCTGTTTTTTGATGTTGTTCTGTTTTAAATTTCAGTTGATATTTGATAACTATACTCCAATTCCTACTCCTTCCAATGCTTCGCCTTCTTCCCGCGCGGAGAGAACTGTTACTGACACTGCACCTGTCGATGATACCTTGTCGCAAGAATTGAATGATCTTCGACAACAACTTCAAGTATGCGAAAAGCAAACACTTGTGATGATGGAGCAGTCTCGTAAATCATCCGAAGCCGAAAAGTTGCCCTTCGACAAGCTCCGCGAGGCCGTGGCTCGCTAAGGAGATTGCCGTTTCGAAGCTGAAAAGCGGTCACTCGAGAAAATTTCATGCTCGAGTTAATGAATGAGGCCGTGCGGATATGTCGGGTATGTTTGTCTCGTCTTGTGATATCTTTCATCTTCATGCTATTGTCTCCTAAAGGTTGTCCCTTCGTTGTGTTGATAGGTGCCTTTATTGATCTGCCGCCGAGGAAGAGAGGGTAAACACTAGGACAAACCTCCTTGTCAATCTTTCCTTGGACCATGGTTCTTTGTTTTGGGCCACTCCGGAGAGGACCCGCCAAATTACCGATTTCGGGATCGTACCTCTCAAACCCGTGATTTCCTTCACTTCGTACCAAAACCTTATCCATGGTTTACAAATCCATGTTTCCTCGAATGTCCCACCAAAAACTCTTCCTGAATTGATGGAAAGGTTCAAGGATGCTCGCAGTATCCACGATTTTGTCAAAGCACAACCGGTAGCCGGTGCCGGATTTGCTCTTATCATGCTCCGGATCCGTCACTCGAAGCTTGACCTTGCCCAGGTTGTCGAGAGGGTTCATCAAAAGGTAAAACGTTCTGAGAGTTGGTGTTGATAGGATTAACACGAAGGTTACACCTATAGCCGAAGAAATGATTGAGGACCTTCTTCGGATGGATGCCGACTTTTTTGCCGATGGCCATTATGCCGATTTTCTTGGTGCTGCTCCTGAAGAGAACAGAGTTACTCTTGATGACATACTGAATCAAGACTAGTTATTTGCTTCTTGTAGAAATATCTTCTTTGTAGTCCATGGCTATATTGTAAAGCAACCATTATATTTCTATGTTTGCCTAGCCCCCGAGTGTTTCGGTGACTTTTTACTATATTTGTATATTTGCGAGGTTGTGGACCAAGGCATTTATATATTGAAGGCAAATATGAGCCCCCGAGCTTTTACTGAGTACTATTTTGTATTTTTATTGACTCACGAGGTATTTGAATACCAAGGCAAGGTTTTTTCCTTCTTTTATCGATGAACTATATTGAGATTCGTCGGAGCGATGACTTTGGTCACGTTGATAAAGAAAAAAGGTGATATGGCCACTATCTTTATTATATTGCAGCACCGCGAGCCCGCCTCATTAAAAACCTTCTCCGGCCCCACTCGGTGCCCCGAAAAAGGAAAAGAGTGCGTCTGAAAACTCGCGTGCGTTTCAGTACATTGAAGTTTTACAAGGACTATATTTCGACTCTAGGCGTAGAACCGCCTGAGTTGTGCCACGTTCCAGGGGTTTGGCTCCTCCACCCCTGTCTTCTTGTCCTTTATCCTGTATGCTCCTCCTCCGATTACTTCCGTGACGATGTAAGGGCCGAGCCATGGTGACTCGAGTTTTTCATGACTTTTTTGCGTGAGCCGAAGAACTAGGTCGCCCACCTGAAAAGATCTTGGCCGCAATCGTCGACTATGGTAATTCTTCAAGTCCTGTTGATATTTGGTTACTCGAGACAATACTTCATCTCGAGCTTCATCAAGTGCGTCCACATCATCTTCTAGCGCTTTTCTCGACGTTTCTTCGTCATACTCCGCGACACGTGGAGAGTTGTGCTCTATCTCGATTGGCAATACTGCTTCTGCTCCATGTACCGTAAAAATGGAGTTTCCTGTGTCGTTGTATTTGGAGTTGTTCGGATGCTCCATAACACACTTGGTAGTTCTTCGGGCCAGGTATGTCGAGCTTTTTCTAGTGGTCCTAACAAGCGCTTCTTGATGCCGTTGCGTGATGATGCCATTGGCTTTCTCGACTTGCCCATTGGTTTGAGGATGTGCAACCGATGCAAAGTTCAGCTTGATACCCACCTCTTCGCAATAGTCTTTGAATTCATTGGACGTGAAGTTGCTCGCCGTTGTCCGTGACGATGCCGTGGGGCACTCCAAATCTGAAGACGAGGTCTTTTATGAATTTTACCTGCAGATGCTCCGTCCGGTGAATTTATCGGCTTCGCTTCTATCCACTTTGTGAATTTGTCGACGACTACTAGCATGTATTCCTTTCCTCCTGGCGACGATTTGTGTAATTTGCCTACCATGTCGAGTCCCCATTGTGCAAAGGGCCATGACAAAGGTATTGGTGCTAGCTCTGCTGCTGGAGAGTGAGGTTTTGCGGCAAACCTTTGACATGCGTCGCAAGTCCGTACTATGTCCTTGGCGTCCTCTATTGCTGTTAACCAGTAGAATCCTGCCCGAAAAACCTTGGCTGCGATAGCTCGACTACTTGCGTGGTGGCCACATATTCCTTCATGTACGTCCTTTAGGATTATTCTTCCTTCTTCGGGTGTAACGCACCTTTGCAAGACGCCTGAAATACTTCGCTTATATAATTCTCCCTTGACCACCGTGAAAGCTTTGGAGCGTCGAATTACTCGCCTTGCCTCAACTGGATCATCGGGTATTTCTTTCCCGAGGATATATGATATGTATGGCTGCATCCATGGTATCTCGTATTACTAGGACCAGGTCTTGCTCCTCTTCTTCTTCCTCTTGCTTCTCCTTGATAGCCCCCGAGGGTTTCTTCTCTTTCTTTTTTGATTTTATCGTCTCGGTGGATCTCTCTCGTTATCTCCTCCCAAAATACACCTGTGGGACCGCAAGGCACCGCGACCCGATGTTTGCAAGAACGTCGGCTTCGTCGTTGCTCAATCTGCTAATATGATTTACTTCGCATCCATCGAACAATTTCTCGAGCTCATTGTACACCTCCTTGTATGCCATCATGCTATCATTGATCGCGTCACATTGGTTCATAACTTGCCGAGCTACCAACCGTGAGTCGCCAAAGATTTTTAGTCGAGTTGCTCCGCAGTGCTTTCGCCATCTTCATCCCGTGTATGAGAGCCTCATATTCCGCTTCATTGTTAGATGCGTTAGGGAACGTCATCCGAAGGATGTACTTCAACTTGTCGCCTTCAGGTGATATGAGTACTACTCCTGCGCCAGCCCCTTCAAGCCTCTTGGACCCATCGAAGTTCATAGTCCAGGTTCTTGATAAATCTGGGGGTCCTGTATTTTGCAATTCCATCCACTCTGCGATGAAGTCTGGTAGTATTTGCGACTTTATTGCTTTCCTTTTTTCGTACGTGATGTCCCGATGGGAAAGTTCTATTCCCCAAAGGGAGACACGACCCGTGGCTTCTGGGTTGTTCAGTATGTTTGACAAAGGAGCTTCATTGACCACTATGATCGGGTGTGCCGAAAAATAGTGACGTAATTTTCGTGCTGTCGTGAACACTCCATATGCTAGCTTTTGGTACCGAGGGTACCTTTGTTTTGAGGGCGACAAGACTTCGCTCACGAAGTATACCGGTCGCCGCACTCCATGGATTTTCCCTTCTTCTTCTCTTTCGACAACTAACACCGTGCTAACCACTTGGGGTGTAGCTGCAATATACAGCAGGAGAGGTTCCTTTTCCTTTGGAGCTACCAGGATTGGTGGTGTCGAGATTTTTCGCTTCAGGTCCTCGAAAGCTCTATCGGCTTCTTTGTTCCACTGGAATTTATCTCCTTGTTTTATCAACGCATAAAATGGTAACGCTTTTTCTCCTAACCTGGCGACGAATCTGCTCAAAGCTGCGACTCGCCCAGTTAGTCGTCGTATTTCCTTCAACTTCGTTGGCTTCCTCATTGTTACTATGGCTTGTATTTTGTCGGGATTTGCTTCAATCCCTCTTGCTGAAACTAGAAACCCCGAAGTTCTCCTCGCTGGGACGCCAAAAGAACACTTCGTCGGGTTCAGCTTGAGGCAGTAATTTGTCGAGGTTGTCAAAAGTTTCTTTGAGATCCTCGATCAGCGTTGTTCCCTTTTTTGATGTTATGACGACATCATCGATGTATACTTGCACGTTTTTCCCAATCCGTGTTGCTAAACACTTCTGCATCATCCTCTGATATGTTGCTCCCGCATTTTTTAGACCGAAGGGCATTGTCTTGTAACAAAACACGCCGTAAGGTGTAATAAACGCTGTTTTGGCTTCATCCTCTTCTTTTAATCTGATCTGGTTATAACCAGAGTATGCATCCAAAAAGGAAAGACGTTCACAACCTCGCCGTGGAGTCGATGATCCGATCGATCCTTGGGAGGGGAAAGTGATCCTTAGGGCAATGTTTGTTGAGACACGTGAAGTCGACGCACATGCGAAGGACTCGTCGTGTTTTTCTTTGGCACCATCACCGGGTTAGCTACCCATGTGGCTTCGTAGATATCTCTCCGATAAAACCAGCTTCCTCTAGTCGATTTATTTCCGATAGCATGGATTTGCGGTTTGGTTCCGAAAAACGCCGCAAAGGTTGTCTCGATTGGTTTTGCCGTTGGATCCAAATTTAGGTGGTGCTCGGCAAGTTCCCCGGGTACTCCCGGCATGTCAGCTCGGACACCATGCGAAGATTTTCCAGCTCTCACGGAGGAACTCGACGAGCGCGCTTTCCTATGCGATATCCATGTTGTTTGCAATGGATGTCGTCTTTTTTGGATCTGTTCGGGTGAATCCGCACCTCCTTAGAATTTTTCTCTCGTGTTGAAAGTTGATTCTTTATTTGGCCTTCCGACGTCCGGCAATACGTCGTAATCAGTCATGCTCTTCGACGCCAAGTATTCCGCTTGCATCCCGAAGGTTTCGATAACCGATGGAAATCCTTGTCGCACTTATCGCCTAAGGCAAAACTCCCTTTGACCGTGATTGGTCCCTTGGGTCCAGTGCAATCTCCATAACAGGTATGTATAGTGTGGTACCGCCATAAATCTAGCGTATGTCTGGTCGTCCCAACAAAGCGTGGTACCGCGATGGGAAATCCACGACTTCAAACTCCAGCCTTCTCGATTCTATAATTTTCTCGGGTTCCAAACTCGAACGTCGAGGTTGATCTTCCCCAATGGGTAACTTGGTTTCTCCGGTGTGATGCCGTGGAACCTTGTGTCCGTTAGCTTCAGGTTTGCTAAGGATATATTCATCTTCCTCAATGTATCCGCATACATAAGGTTTAAGCTGCCGCCACCATCTATGAATACTCGAGAAACATCAAAGCTCGCAATAACCGCCGGCGTAATAAGTGCTGGCTGCCCTGGTCGAGGAACTTGTCGCGGATGATCCGCTATTGTGAAACCGATATCTTGTCCCGACCAATTAAGGTACTCAACTCGTTGGTGGGGGCATTTTCTCTCGCCATAAACACTCGTCGTGAGATTACTTTTTGAGCTCTATTAGATGGCCTTCCCTTCCGAATCATCGACACCGCTCCGTTGGAGTTAGGATCAACATAGGGTGGTGGTGCGGGTGCTGCCGCTATTCCGAGCCGGTGTTGATTGCCTTCTCGTAATCGCGGGAGGTGGCGGTAGATGAACTTCGCTCCTAGGCTCCCGAGGGTTTCTCTCGTGCTGCTCGTGCGTGAGCGTTTCTCGCACATCCGAACATTGCTTGAAAATTTCGACAATCTTTCCGCAGTGTCCCGACCGTCTTTTCCCATTGCCGTCGAGGAAGAAGTGCATCCGGCACGGTCCGTTCAAGCATTTCTTCGGGAGACATAAAAGGTCGTGGAAACCTTGGCCCACTATTTTGCCCGTTACGGGAGTCGTCCCTATTGTCGCCTCGCTCGCTCACCGCTTCTCCGATAATCATCTCTCGTTGCTTCCTCCCGTATTTGACCGAAATCCTGCCGAAATTTGCCCCGGGGCGTCGTAATTCGGATACTCGCCGAGGAAATCGTCGCCTCGTCTCGATAATTTCGACCACGGTCCTCCTCCGGCGACCTGTGTCGTTTATTGTGGACAGCGTCTTCTCCGTCCGCCCATCTATTTGCTATCTCCATCAACGCGGATACCGTTTTTGGATTGGTCCTTCCCAAGTCCTCGACAAAATCTCCGCGCCTCGATTCTCGCGACAAACGCATCTATTGCTCTCTCGTCGATATATTTTCTGCCGAGTTTTTTATGATGTTCCACCTTTGGATGTATTTTCTCATTGACTCATCCGGCTTTGGTCGACACGCCCTCAGCTCTTCCAACGATGCGATGCTTCTTGCACGTGGATCTCGAAGTTCTTGACGAAAACGTCCTCGAAACTTTCCCAGCTGTCGATGGATCCCGGCGGAAGTTTTTTGATCCAAGATCGTGCGGCTCCACTTAAGTGTACCTGAATACTTTGCATCGCTGTTGCTCTAGTTCCTCCAGCTTAGCTTCACCGTCTCGAGGTAATCAATTAACCGAGCCCTCCGGTCTTGCGGTGCCGTCGAACTTTTTGAAGTGATCGGGTAACTTGAATCCCGAGGGGACTCGAGTTTTTCGGACTCTTCTCGTGAAGCACCGGTAGACCGCACATATCCTCGTCATTAAGCTCCGGGGACCGCCGATGATCTCTTCCGCTTTGCCTTGCTCGTCGACCCTTGCTTGCACTCCCGTGTCTCTTGCTCCACTTGGTCCTTCCGAGCCGCCGCCGTTATCGCCGCAGGTCGTGGACTATTTTGCCTTGCTCGCTCCTTCCGGAGGCGTTGCTACGAACGCCGTCCCCATAGCTCCAACTCCCTGCCAATGCCATGTTGTATAATGTTTCCCTTGGATCTCCCGGGGTGGCTTGGATGCGAGGATGTAAGCTTGTGTCGCCATATACCCAGCTTCCGGTGTCCTAGGGATAATATTTCCTCTTGTATCTATCGACATAAAGGACATGTCGAGGTTTTGAACCAAGTACTCTCGTCCGCTTCGGTATGTGTTGTAGCCTTGATCTTCCTCTCGTTCCGAGCTTCCCCGTGGCTATCACCCGAAATTCTAGACTCGTCCACTTAGATCCGCCCTTCTCCTCGCTCGGATGCGAAGCTGCCGCCTTTCTCCCGTTCAACTCAGCCCGTCTCGTTTTTCTATTTCTCGGGCAGTTCGTGCGAGCATATATTGATAAGCTTGCGCTTCTTGAGCCGTAGCTCGTTGTCGTCATTGGTTCCGAACCATCTATGGCTTTTGCCGCTCTATCCCGAGCTGCCCGTGGAAGTTGGACTCGACGCGTGGTGTGGGCCCGACATATTTAGTGCCCATACCTCTCCTTAGATCCGAGGGATCGACAAAAGGATTTCCCAATTGGTCGAAAGCCTCCGATGTTTCCTCTTGATCTTCGATAGCATAAATCCGATGATATTTTGTACTCGTATCTATGTTGGGTTTGGTGACATCGTTGTTGGGATTGATGAAGACCTTGCCCACTGTGAGAGATTTGTCGATGAAGTCGTAATCGTCGACATCGCTTGAGCCATCGCTTATATATGAGTCCGCGATGACTCAAACGATGCGTTGTTGAAGATCTTGGCGAGTTTCTCTCTTGCTCCGATGTTGACGTAGCGTGTTGCCGAAGTTTCTTCTTCCGACTCGCTTGATGATGCATAGCTTGAAAATTCGGAATCGACCGCCGACGATCCCGACGAAATCGGAATTTCGACACGATACGATCCTTCCTTCTCGACGCGAAAGTTGAACCTTCCGAACGTCATCTCCAAGGGCTCCGCCAGATACGCATATGCATCCAAACGGGAGGGTGGGTGAGGAACAAAATCGACAGGACCGATAGCGATCCGTTTACCTCGATCCATAGTGTTGCTTCCGGTTGACGATGTCGAAGATCTTGAACGTGCCATCGAGATCGTATCCTTACGCCTCTAATCCCCACAGACGGCGCCAATTGACAAGGGATTAACTTGTCAATGCCTATGGATTGTAGGCTAGGGTTTAGTTAGAAGTAGAGGGCAAGTAGATCTCGAAGGTTTCAGCCGAAAAGTACTCGACGAATATGAAAACTAGGGTTTGCAGACAATGATTCGATGATCTTCTCGTCCCTCGACCCCCCTTTATATAGGTGGAGCCGAGGGATTCGTGCTATACAAGGATTACGAGTCCGGGATGGTTTCTAACTCATCCCGCCGGATTACAAATAACACTTCCTATTACAACTCTATCTTTTCCTTAAATACATCTTGGACTCTCGAGTCTTCTTATTCTTCGGGTAGTGGGCCTTCAATAAACCCCGGGTACTATATTAGGCAGGCCCATTTTGGATGCCTATGTCAGCTGCTGCACGAGAATTGGATGCCAGTCAACTGGGAGGGACGTGCACCTACCGGCGGCGGCTAGTGGCTCAGCCACCGCTGGGTGCCTGTCCCGTCCGTGGCCACGCGCGATCCGCAGTAGGCCATGGAGATCTGGCATATGCAAGAGTACCTGCCGGCGGACCTTCTTGCCGACTCTACCTATGCCGTCGACTCTGATCGATGGCTCAACTAGCGCGGGATCGAGACGGATCCGAGGAGGAAGGCGGGGTTCCTCGGCGACAGGGGGACTACCCGTTCAGTCCACCTCTGCAGCCTGCATGCCCTGCTGCGTCTCGTCACGGACGGCAGTCGTACCCTCCTCCGCCTAGACGACGTCGCGCTTGCCTACTACAACAAGGAGGCCAAGGACAACAGTGATGACTTCGTCGGCAGCGTCTTCCACGAGTGGTAGACGACCATGAAGGAGGGCCGGGAGTTCGAGTTGCCGAAGACGATAACCGACGAAGAGATCGAGAGGCTTGACATCCCCGTGTCGGATGTACCATAGGCGCCTCTGCCGCTGCCCTGGTACGCCACCGACATTATGCCACTAGACCTCAGAAAACGGGCGCTGCAGAACTCGTCCCCGCACCCGCCGCCGCCTCCACCGTTCAATCGTGGGATGCGCCGGCCGATCCACCTCCTCCTCCACCACCGGCAGCAGCGGCGTATGTTTCGACGGTTGCCAACTAGCCGCGAGCAGTACCGAAATTCGTCGTGATCGACGACGAAAATGAGGAGTAGGCTAGGGTACTAGGCGCTACATGTGCATTTTAATTTTTTTTAATTTTCCTTTATTTTCTATATGTAAATTATGTTTCTCTTAAATGCAAACTAAAAAAATTGCGGCATGCCGCTAGGGGCACCCAGGCGTAAATGGATGCGGAATCGATTTCGAGTTTGCGGACGTGCGATCGATTTCGAGTATTTCAGCCCCACAAACGGACCCATGCGGTTAATTTGAACTTTATTTTACGGACCGTTGAAGATGTCCTGACGCGATGCAAACAAACAAAATCGGATTATTTGGGTACAAGCTGGCCACACCTTGCCGGTGAGTGAGAGCAAAAGTGGAGACATACGGCAGACGCGACACGCAGTCCGTTGAGATCGGGAGGGGGGCGTGGTGGCCACGCGCCCGTCCCACCTCGCCCGCCGGGGCAAGGCAACGTGCCGGTCCGCTACGCTTTTACAGACTCTGCTCCCCACCCTGGGTCACGTAACCGACCCCGTCTCCTGCTGATCCGCTCCAGCGACATCTCCCGCCCTTCTCTGCTGCCTTCGCGTGGATCACGCCGCCGTCCCGACCTGTCAGTGACCAGGCCCGTTGGTTTTCCGCGGGAACGCACTCGACGGTGGACGCGCAGGGAAAAACCTATTTCCCGCCCAGCTGCGGCCCGCCCGCGTGCGGGGGGGAGTGGGCCGCGGCCCATCCTGGTTGTTTTTCTGTTTTTCTTCGGTTCTTTTTTGGGTTTAGGCGGTTTTCTGTCGGCTTCGTTTTTTCTTAATTTTTTTTTCTGTTTTTTCGCTTTTTATTTTTTTATTTTTATGTTTCAAACATGTTTTTTAAATTTGAGCAAATTTAAAATTCAAGCAAATTTTAAGTTGGAGCAACCCTGGAATCCAAGCAAATTTAAACATGAACAAATTTCAATTTTTTTACGGTTTTGAAATTTGCTCATATTTAAATTTTGCCCAGTTCAAAATTTGTTTAGACTTAAATTTTGCCTGGTTTAGATTTAATTTTTTTCTAGTTTAGAAATTTGCTCAGATTTAAAATTTACCTGTTTTCGAAAAAAAATTAAGTTCGAAAAAGTAAGTGAATACATGCTGATACCAGGATTCAAACATGTTTTTTAAATTTGAGCAAATTTAAAATTCAAGTAAATTTTAAGTTGGAGCAACCCTGGAATTCAAGCAAATTTAAACATGAACTAATTTCAAATTTTTGTATGGTTTTGAAATTTGCTCATATTTAAATTTTGCCCAGTTTTTAAATTTGTTTAGACTTAAATTTTGCCTGGTTTAGATTTAATTTTTTTCTAGTTTAGAAATTTGCTCAGATTTAAAATTTACCTGTTTTCGAAAAAAAATTAAGTTCGAAAAAGTAAGTGAATACATGCTGATACCAAGATTCAAACATGTTTTTTAAATTTGAGAAAATTTCAAATTCAAGTAAATTTTAAGTTGGAGCAACCTCGGAATTCAAGCAAATTTAAACATGAACTAATTTCAAATTTTTGTATGGTTTTGAAATTTGCTCATATTTAAATTTTGCCCAGTTTTTAAATTTGTTTAGACTTAAAATTTGCCTGGTTTAGATTTAATTTTTTTCTAGTTTAGAAATTTGCTCAGATTTAAAATTTACCTGTTTTCGAAAAAAAATTAAGTTCGAAAAAGTAAGTGAATACATGCTGATACCAGGATTCAAACATGTTTTTTAAATTTGAGAAAATTTCAAATTCAAGTAAATTTTAAGTTGGAGCAACCCTGGAATTCAAGCAAATTTAAACATGAACTAATTTCAAATTTTTGTATGGTTTTGAAATTTTCTCATATTTAAATTTTGCCCAGTTTTTAAATTTGTTTAGACTTAAATTTTGCCTGGTTTAGATTTAATTTTTTTCTAGTTTAGAAATTTGCTCAGATTTAAAATTTACCTGTTTTCGAAAAAAATTAAGTTCGAAAAAGTAAGTGAATACATGCTGATACCAGGATTCAAACATGTTTTTTAAATTTGAGAAAATTTCAAATTCAAGTAAATTTTAAGTTGGAGCAACCTCCGAATTCAAGCAAATTTAAACATGAACTAATTTCAAATTTTTGTATGGTTTTGAAATTTTCTCATATTTAAATTTTGCCCAGTTTTTAAATTTGTTTAGACTTAAATTTTGCCTGGTTTAGATTTAATTTTTTTCTAGTTTAGAAATTTGCTCGATTTAAAATTTACCTGTTTTCGAAAAAAATTAAGTTCGAAAAAGTAAGTGAATACATGCTGATACCAGGATTCAAACATGTTTTTTAAATTTGAGAAAATTTCAAATTCAAGTAAATTTTAAGTTGGAGCAACCCTGGAATTCAAGCAAATTTAAACATGAACTAATTTCAAATTTATGTATGGTTTTGAAATTTGCTCATATTTAAATTTTGCCCAGTTTTTAAATTTGTTTAGACTTAAATTTTGCCTGGTTTAGATTTAATTTTTTTCTAGTTTAGAAATTTGCTCAGATTTAAAATTTACCTGTTTTCGAAAAAAATTTAAGTTCGAAAAAGTAAGTGAATACATGCTGATACCAGGATTCAAACATGTTTTTTAAATTTGAGAAAATTTCAAATTCAAGTAAATTTTAAGTTGGAGCAACCCTGGAATTCAAGCAAATTTAAACATGAACTAATTTCAAATTTTTGTATGGTTTTGAAATTTGCTCATATTTAAATTTTGCCCAGCTTTTAAATTTGTTTAGACTTAAATTTTGCCTCGGTTTAGATTTAATTTTTTTCTAGTTTAGAAATTTGCTCAGATTTAAAATTTACCTGTTTTCGAAAAAAAATTAAGTTCGAAAAAGTAAGTGAATACATGCTGATACCAGGATTCAAACATGTTTTTTAAATTTGAGAAAATTTCAAATTCAAGTAAATTTTAAGTTGGAGCAACCTCGGAATTCAAGCAAATTTAAACATGAACTAATTTCAAATTTTTGTATGGTTTTGAAATTTGCTCATATTTAAATTTTGCCCAGTTTTTAAATTTGTTTAGACTTAAATTTTGCCTGGTTTAGATTTAATTTTTTTCTAGTTTAGAAATTTGCTCAGATTTAAAATTTACCTGTTTTCGAAAAAAATTTAAGTTTGAAAAAGTAAGTGAATACATGCTGATACCAGGATTCAAACATGTTTTTTAAATTTGAGAAAATTTCAAATTCAAGTAAATTTTAAGTTGGAGCAACCCTGGAATTCAAGCAAATTTAAACATGAACTAATTTCAAATTTTTGTATGGTTTTGAAATTTGCTCATATTTAAATTTTGCCCCAGTTTTTAAATTTGTTTAGACTTAAATTTTGCCTGGTTTAGATTTAATTTTTTTCTAGTTTAGAAATTTGCTCAGATTTAAAATTTACCTGTTTTCGAAAAAAAATTAAGTTCGAAAAAGTAAGTGAATACATGCTGATACCAGGATTCAAACATGTTTTTTAAATTTGAGAAAATTTCAAATTCAAGTAAATTTTAAGTTGGAGCAACCCTGGAATTCAAGCAAATTTAAACATGAACTAATTTCAAATTTTTGTATGGTTTTGAAATTTGCTCATATTTAAATTTTGCCCAGCTTTTAAATTTGTTTAGACTTAAATTTTGCCTGGTTTAGATTTAATTTTTTTCTAGTTTAGAAATTTGCTCGGATTTAAAATTTACTGTTTTCGAAAAAATTTAAGTTCGAAAAAGTAAGTGAATACATGCTCGATACTGAGATTCAAACATGTTTTTTAAATTTGAGAAAATTTCAAATTCAAGTAAATTTTAAGTTGGAGCAACCCCGGAATTCAAGCAAATTTAAACATGAACTAATTTCAAATTTTTGTATGGTTTTGAAATTTGCTCATATTTAAATTTTGCCCAGTTTTTAAATTTGTTTAGACTTAAATTTTGCCTGGTTTAGATTTAATTTTTTCTAGTTTAGAAATTTGCTCAGATTTAAAATTTACCTGTTTTCGAAAAAAATTAAGTTCGAAAAAGTAAGTGAATACATGCTGATACCAGGATTCAAACATGTTTTTTAAATTTGAGAAAATTTCAAATTCAAGTAAATTTTAAGTTGGAGCAACCCTGGAATTCAAGCAAATTTAAACATGAACTAATTTCAAATTTTTGTATGGTTTTGAAATTTGCTCATATTTAAATTTTGCCCAGTTTTTAAATTTGTTTAGACTTAAATTTTGCCTGGTTTAGATTTAATTTTTTTCTAGTTTAGAAATTTGCTCAGATTTAAAATTTACCTGTTTTCGAAAAAAAATTAAGTTCAAAAAAGTAAGTGAATATGGATTCGATTACAGGTCTCAGCTACGAGGCAAGGAGCTGTAGCTGAACCAGTATGGTACATCTCGACTGTTGTACTAAAATGAAAGAAAAATTTATAATACCCACTTTATTGACCGAACGAACTAATGGGCCGGCCCATCCGGGTTCCGCTTCAGGCGATGCACATTCCGGCTCGCTAATTAGTGATGTACTCCGTATACGGGAGCCCGGCGCGCAGCGACCTTGCTACGGACCAGTGGATAGCGTGGGCCGGATTCTCCACGGGCCCGACCATCGAGCCTCATTATGTTAGGGCATCTCCAGCGGACTGACCTAAATCGGCGACTCCAATGGTGCCTCAGCCTCAGTCTGCAGGCAGGATGCGTCTCGCGGTCCGGTCGGCCCGGACACCGCGCGCAACGGGACGACTCATTCGGTCCGCTGGCTAGTTGTCCCACGCACATGAAACAAATAGAAATGCAGGAATTTAAAAAGGCGCGCGAAAACTTGATTGAAATTTCATTGATTCAAACATAATTTACATAGTTTTAAAGTAAAAAACCTAAACTAAAATCATGGCCGCCTTCTTCTTCGTCGTCGGAGACGAGGTTGACGAAGGGTGGGGGCGCCTACAGCTGATGCGCCCAAGCAGGCACCTCTGCTAGCCGCGCGCACTGCGGAGGCGGCAGCGCGTACTGCGGAGGAGGCGCAAAGTGCGGTGGTGTCGATGGCGGAGGCAGTGGAACCTCCTGGCCATCCCACGTTGCGGTGGCAGCAATGGTGGCGGTGGCAGGGAGGCTACGTGCTCTGCCACCATTTGCGAGAGTTGGATGATGTCTTCCGGCCATGGCCATCACCATTTGGCCTCCTCGTCGGCCAATGATGTGGCCATGGCGGCTAGGGATGGCACCCGCATGGTATGGGTACGGGTAGAGCCATCCCATACCCGTACACGTCACATATAATCTTGCATGTCACCCGTACCCATACCCGTCAATGGGTACAAGTTTTTCTCATACCCGTCACCTGACAGGGTAAATGGGTACCCGCGGGTAAAAATACTCACGCTTACAACACATCAGAATGATCTAAAAAATATGAGAGGAAGTGAAGCAATAAAAAAATAGGGGTCTAATCCACATTAATCTACCAGCGATTGTGAGACCGGAAAGTGTGATGTTCAGCGTAGGAACATTAATACATGATTAGAGGGAAACTTAATTAGTTTAGAATATTACGATGACCATTTGTCAAATTTAGATGGGTAAATGGGTATATGGGTATGAGTTCTACGCTCCCATACCCGTATCCGCTCTACCCGATGGGTGTGATATTTTCCCATTTACAAACCCATGGGTAATATTTTTTTCCCGTACCCGAACTCTTATTGGGTTTTTACCTGGCGGGTACGCGGGTCATGGGTACCCATTGCCATCCCTACGGCGGATGTGGCCCCATCCTCGTCGTAGTTGTCCGATAGGACCGCCTCCATCTTAACAGCGGTTGGAGGCAGGTCCTCCATCTCGTCATCGTCGTCCTCCTCCTCCTCATCCTCCTCCCCATCCTCCTCCTCGTCGTCCTCGTAGAAGACCTTGTCTTCGCTATTGGGGATGTCGTCGTCGGGCATGAAATCCCGGCGGGCGCGGATAACCCGGTGTGCCTCGTGCTACCAGGCAAGGAATGCACGCCAGTAGTCCTCCCGCCGGTACACAACCTCGTGTTGCATCTCCGGTGGCAGGAGCTCGATCCGTCGGCGCATCTCCCGGTGCAGGGACTGCCGGTTCGTCGAAGGTGGCGGAACACGGAGCCTCCCCATGTTCAGATGCCACCCGTGTGGGAGGGACACGTCGCAGTGGCGGCAGGGGTCGCCCTCCTCTCATCGCCGATGCGCCTCGTGCACCGGCGTGTAGCGCCTGTAGTGGCCCGTCCGTTGCGGAGGAGGAGCCCGCACCACTGCTGCCGCCTGCCATGGATGGGTCGAAAAGATGCGGCTGCGGGGGTGGAGGCGGGTGCATGCAGGGTTCCGCCGCGGCGGAGAGTCCTTGCGGCGTTGCAGGCCAGACAAGGAACTAGCCTCGTGGTCGTTGGCGAATTTCTTCATCCAGCGGGGCAGCTTCATCGGCGGCGAGATCGTGGCAATGGTGGCGGCGGTGGGAGTTGGGGAGAAGATGCGGGTTATGTTATGTTGGCCATCAATGCCCGGGCAGAAGCTGAGACGGCAGCTTCCAGCGCCATCGGCATCAATGCCGGTGCAGGAGTTGAGGCGGCGGGCGCAGTGGTCAGCGATGGTCTTGATGGCAAACGCTGCCGCCGGTCAGCCTTCTGCCGTCAGGTCGCTTCCAAGTGGCCCCGCGACATGCATGGCCAGACACGTTTTGCTGTCCGCGCAGCATCTGCATCGACACATCGGTTCCCCAAATTTGAAACGCGGATGAATCACGGTAGATAGATTGATCTGTTTACGGTGCCCCGCTAAAACATGCGCAGGCTGTCCATCTATCCATATGGACCAAAACAGATAGGCCAGAACCATTTGAATCGGATCGATGAAGATGCCTCACAAGCCGAAGCGAGCGCATGGTGCGTTCACCGCTTCCGCTTGCATTGCCCACACCTATGCAATGAGCGATGCCCAGAAAGCACGGGATCATAACGCCAAAAGAAAAGAAAAAAACACGGGATCATCGGACACGAGACACCATGTTCTGATTCTAATTAGGAAATACGAAATGCATATAATAAACAATATAATTTATGTTGATTCTAATAGTATAGATTTTATAGTGTAGCTGTCAATATTTTTGTAAGTATTTGATTAAAATTTACAAAGTTTAACTTTGATTAAACCTATAACACAAATTACTTATGAATGGAGGAAGTTTCCTAATCGTGAACATGTCAATTAAAAAAGAAAGTTGGAAACGTATACTAATAATTTCCTAGTACCTTCTGAATCGGATGTTTCAGATGTGGTTTTCCTTCCTGGCCTTAACCCCAAAGGTCGATGGTTGCAAGGAGCTAAATGCCAAGTTTCCATCAACATTTCCCAAAGTTGCAGCGTTGACGGCTTCGGAGCGGTCTGGCATCGTCACAGAAATGGACAGACATGCTCCTTCAACAACCTCACCCTGCATATTCAAATGCAAACCATCAATTCTTTCCTCAAAATATTCGTCACCAGAAAGGTAAATAACATGGAGAACTCAGCCACCCAGAACAAGAACCAATCACAACACTCCAGCCCATCCATTCTACCCATTGTATTACGCTCCCTCGCAACAAAACACGACCACCACTCAAAGAAAAAGAACAAGAGACACGGCCACTTCGCCTGACCAAACAAGCACAAGACAACAACAGAAGATCCACCAGTATAATGTATTTTATAAACTCCTTCCCTGCCCCTTGCCCGCCAGGGAGAGACATATTGTGCTTCCTTAATAAATTCCTAATCTCGATATTTCCGTCACATGGTAGAATTACAATCAGTTAGAACAACATTCTTTTCTTATAATTTAGGAGATTTGTAAAGATTAGTACTCCATCCATTTTACTTGATCCACTCACTATTATTAGATATTTCTTGAGAGGAGGAACGAAGCCCTAGCTGCATTAAAATGCATACAACTTTTATTTAGATTTTATTAAACAGAGATCTCTCAAAGGCATACATCGCAAAACCCAAAGCCATCACACACCACCTACGAACCCGACAATGGGTGAAGAAACATGTCGCCAGGGTCTACGCTCTAAAAACATAAACAAACACCCCATCAACTAAAGCACCAGGAGGATTGCTAAGTCACCCTATGACAAAATAGGAGCACACGGCGAGTGTAGTAGACCCTCTGCGAGCGCCTCATGCTCTCACTTCAGAAGTCGTCACCTCCATCAACCGCTAGTCCATCTTTAGGGTAGAGATCCAATAGCCTCGGGCAAACCTCCTAGCACAACCATCCGACAGCTGCTCCCAAAAACAATGTCCTCCCGAGGGAGAGTGATGCCAGCTACGCCACCATTGTTCGACTCGGTCTAGGGTTTCCCCCGAAGCAACTTGAGTAAAGTGGAAGAAGATCGCAATGATGGCTCCTTCAACAAGAGAACGATGCATAAATACCTCCATCGCCCACCCAGACCAGAGTCAGAGCATGGTTTTCATCCGCAGATGCGCCACCCCACTCACCACCGGAACATCCGGCGGACCACCTTTGGCAGAGGAGGAGACCACCATAGAGTCACTGACTCGTCGACGAGGCCGCCACTGGATCCTAGCACTGGATCAAACCCTAACCTGATGGAGAGGAGTGCCACCCAAGGGAGGGACACCGGGACATGCCGTCCAAGGCCACTCTCTGCTGCGCCGCCAAGGGATCCATATCGATATCCATCGAGGTCTCCCCCGCCGCCAGCTGCTTCACTAGCCATAGCGCGACCACCACGAACCTCCGCCATCGGGGATGCCGTGACCGCGTGCGATGCGCCGCAAACCACCTGCTCAGGTCCGCCACCCTGGTGCCCGCCCAAGATCCCGACGTGCTGCTCCTGGACCAGCCCCACCACCATTCGGGGAGGCGGCGTCATAGACTAGAGGATCCTTTGCACGCGACGCAGGAATGAAGGACGGAGGGGTCGGGACGGTGGCGATCTGGAGCCCCGCTCGTGTCGCCTATGCGAGGGACGACGCGGTGGTATGATCCCTAAACTAAAATGTGTCCTTTGTGGACGCAGAGGTATGATCCCCCAAACTATTATTAGATATTTTACCTTTTAAAAACATGAATGTATTTGTGTTTCAGTGTGTATGTTTACTTATTTTAGTCTATATCTACTATATGTTAACATAGTAAACAACTTATAATACTCCTTCGGCCTCTAAGCATACTTGTCGTAGGTTTAATGAAGCTATATAGATTTTAGCAAACATTTTGTTAAAATGTGCAACAAATATTTACGGCCAAAGGAAGTAGTAATAAAGGAAGTAAGTAGAATACTATTAGGTTCGGCTCTAAAAGAGCCTCCCTCCGCGTTAAGGCCTAATTAGCATTTAACTACCAACCACTACTTCGCTTATATTGTAGAAAAACAAGAGATAACATGGTTTAACACTCAACCCACAAAAGCATAGGCCCCTGCGCAAGGATGACACACACAAAAGCATAGGCCCCGATGCTCCTCGTTGCAAGCTTAACGACATCTTAAACCGAGAGCTATTTCTTTCGGGTCATCCTTATATTTTAGCCATTTATTTGGCCAAGTATCATTTAGAGAAATATATTTACTCTCATAAAGAAAACGGTTCCTAACGGATCCTCTAAACTAAACTTCCTATTTTTTTCAAACCAAACTATTCAAAGCCAACCACGCAAACCGAGCAAATAAGTAAAATTGAAGGATTATGAAAGAATGAAATTGAAGTATACAAATCAAATTATTCAACACTAAACGGATGTCATAGTTCAAATAAAGTGAATAAGATGAATGTTTAAATGAAGTAAAGGCACAACTATGAGGTATTGTGGATTAGCCATTCATGCTCAACAAGATCTTCTTGCAGCTAGGTATGGATCTCTCGGTTCTCAAGCCATTGATGCGCTTTGAGGAATATATGTATCATGTTTGCACCATGTTCTGGCTCAACACGATCACCATGCATATTCATCTTAAATGATCATTTTGTCCAAGATGATGCAGCATGTCATTATTTGCTATAGGGTCATTCGTGCATATTTTCGTGGAAGTATTATTTTCGGTTTTTATATCGTATTCCAACAAGGAGCGTAGGAGGATGTTTATCAGCGGTGTTTCTGTCGCACCCAAGGTGTCACAAGTCTTAGGTGAATTGACTGCAACAATTGAAATGGAAAGCGGTGAGTGTGAATAAAAAGAGTTTGGAGTATTGATAGTGCAACAAAGTAAAGTGCATAAAAAGTAAACAACTAATAGGAAATAAACGAGTTTCTGCAGATGAAAAGTAGGCGTGGGGTGACTCAGTTCATGGTGATAGTGAATGTGCCAGGTGAAATAAATGTGATAAGTGAATATGATTCTTCATATTTATATCTGAGAAGGAAAGTAACCCGTAAGAGAGAAAGACTCCTCTTGGTAGATTTTATCTTCCTCCAATAATCCTTCTGCATTTACCAAAGTCATGGTCAGCGCATTGATATCTCCGATACGGATTACGGACAGCCCCGTCGATGCCCACGATCGAAACGATCGATCGATCAGGGCCCCCAAATTTCAGAGGCCCCCGATTTTGTAAAGCCCAATACTCTACTCTAAGCCCAGCAAGGCACGATCAGTTCACATCGAGAGCTCCAGGAGACACCACGCGAGACGCGACGTTTCGTCTCGCCCCTCGCTGCTGTTCCGCCTTTCATCGGCCTGGGCGATCGCCGATCGCGGATCACCTCGCCGCTGCAGTGCTGCTCCAGGAGGCCCGCCCCCTGCTGATCCCGTTCCTCCTCCGGCCCTTTTCCTCGAGTCGCCGTGCGGAGATCAAGGATCACTCAATCAGGTTCGTTTGCCTGCCAGAACGGTAGTACCTTGCCTGAATTTTACTTGGCAACGATCAGATTCAATTGCCAGTACGGCAGTACCTTGCCTGAATTTCCTTGTCACTTGTTGTTGTTTCAGTTTAGAGCTTCCATAGAGTTATAGATATACAGAATCTGAAGAACTAGATGAAGGCTGAAGCATCAAGGTAAGATTGTTTATTCGCTGCCTGTAACTCGAACTTACCTTGTCAAGTAAAGTAGTCTACAACCAGTCATGAACTCATGATTCCTTATTATATTTTTTTGTTGATTTGTTAAATAGGACAAATCATGAGAAGAACAAAGTGTCTATCCGGTGCTGAAAAGAAGAAGAAGAGAAAGAGATTAGATGCACTAACTCAGTTGCAAAAGGGTGCTCTAGACAAATTTATTGTGAAAACATCTCAAGTAAGTTCTGAAGTTGAGGCTCATACTGCAGAATTTGATGAAGGTGATAGTGGCGACGAACGCGCTGATGCTTATACTGATGACGAAGGTGATGATGCTAATACTGATGATGAAGGTAATGATGCTAATATTGGTGTAGAAGATAATGATGCTACTGTTCACGATGATACCAATAGCTCTTTTCATCCTGATATATTTGATCCAAGATATTGGGAGGGTCTTGATCCTAAAATGGTTGACATTTTGCTGCAAAAGGGTCCTAAAAGAGACAAGTCAATTAAGCATGGTCCTAGAGACAAAATATCTAGAAGGTTTTCACGCAACGACATATAGCGAGTTCTTCCAAACGGAGAAACATGTGATAGAGAATGGCTTGTATACAGTAAAGATCTTGACAAGATATTTTGCTTTTGTTGCAAGTTATTGAGAAAGGGGCTTGTGAGAGGATCATTGGCAAATGAAGGTTTCAGTGACTGGATACATCTTAGCAGTAGACTTCAACAACATGAAACTAGTAAAGAACATGTCACAAATATGAGCACATGGTATGACTTGCGTACGAGGTTGAAGAACAATCAAACAATTGATAAAGTTGCTCAGCGTGAACTTGAAAAGGAAAGGGGTCATTGGAGAAAAGTTTTGTACAGGATTCTCTTGATTGTACAATTTCTTGGAGAACATAACATAGCATTTAGTGGCACTAATTGTAAGTTGTACCAAGACAGCAATGGCAATTTATTGGGACTAGTTCAAATGTTGGCTAAATTTGACCCGGTTATGAAAGAGCATGTTGATCGAATTACCAATGACCAAACTCGTGATCACTATCTTGGTCCTTCCATCCAGAATGAGTTGATAACTTTGCTAGCTACTGCAATCAGGTCTGAAATAATTGAAAGGTAAAAAAGGCAAAGTACTTCTCAGTTATTCTTGACTGTACTCCTGATGTAGGCCACCAAGAACAGATGTCTTTGATAATAAGGTATGTTGATGCATCTTCTGGTTCCGTTTGCATCGAGGAATCTTTCTTAGGTTTTTTGAGTGTGAATGATACCTCTGGCCAAGGACTGTTTGATGTTTTACAAGATGAACTGAAGAGTCTTGAACTTCATATAAACAATGTGAGAGGACAAGGATATGATAATGGATCAAATATGAAAGGTAAACATCAAGGGGTACAAAGGAAACTTTTGAATGTAAACCCAAGGGCTTTTTATTCAGCTTGTGGTTGTCATAGCCTGAATTTGACACTATGTGATATGGCAAATTCCTGTCGTAATGCAACCGAATTTTTTGGAATTATCCAGCGCATCTATACAACATTTGCTAATTCTACAAAGAGGTGGAAAATTCTTAAAGATAATATAACAGGATTGACTCTCAAGTCATTGTCAGCTACTCGTTGGGAAAGTCGTGTTGAGAGTGTTAAGGCTATCAGTTTCCAAATGTCAGATATACGGGAGGCTTTGCTGCAAGTGGCTGAAAGCGATAAGGATCCACTTACAAGTAGTGTAGCTAAATCATTGGCAGAACATGAGCTTGGTGACTTTGAGTTTATCGTTTCTATAGTCATATGGTATGAGATATTATATTATATTAATGGGGTAAGCAAGCAACTACAATCAAAAGATATGATTATTGATATTGCCATTGAGTCTGTACAGGGATTGATTTCCTTTTTCACTAAGTATAGAGATACTGGCTTTTCAAAGGCATTGGAAGCTGCTAAAGGAATTGCAATGGAGTTGGATATTAATCCGGGCTTTCGCACCAAGCGTAAAATTACAAGAAAAAGACAGTTTGATGAGGGACCGGCTGATGCACCTACTGAATCACATTCTGCAGAGGAGTCATTTAGGATCAATTATTTTTTGCGTATTTTGATCAAGCTATTGCTTCACTTAAAACCAGATTTGAACAATACCAAGAGTATGAAAAAACGTTTGGTTTCTTGTTTACTTCTGATAGACTGCGATCCCTAGATAATGAGAGTTTGAAGGATTCTTGTCCGAAACTTGAGGCTGCACTTAAACATGAAAAGGAAAATGAAACGCTTATGGATATTGATGGAGAAGAATTGTGGAGGGAGTTAATTCTGATCCGGGAGTTACTTGAGAAATCTATGGGTCCTCTTGATATTCTGATGTTTTTGGAGAAGCGTCCGTTTTATCCTTTTGCTAATATCGCATACGAGATTCCGTTAACCGTTCTCATTATCGTTGCATCTGCAGAAAGGAGCTTTTCTAAACTCAAGTTGCTGAAATCATACATGCGTTCTACTATGACACAAGAAAGACTCAGTTCATTGGCGACAATAGCACTCGAGAGTGATATCTTGGAGAATATCAATTATGAAAAGATGATCGAAGATTTTATTTCAAGAAATACCAGACGGATGATGCTTTTTGGTAGAACATGAGGTTCGTTTACTGATTTAGTGCTATAGTTCTCTGTTACAATGAAAACTTGATATATGTTTGAGCATTCTACGGAATAGTGCATATTGAACTTATGTACTTAAGTGAACTTATAATTTTATTTGACTAGTTATTGAGTTTGAACAAAGAAAATTTTGGCCCCATTTTCTAAGTCGCACCCGGGCCCCCATTTCCTGGAGACGGGGCTGATTACGGATTGTAGTATGGTAAGCTTTCTCCCTAGAAGATCTAGGTTTAATCGAACCTTGGGAAGCACTAATAAATATTGTATGAAGGAAACGTCTACAAGACTTTGCTAGTGTATTCTATCTTCAGTTTACCGGATCTATCTAGTTTACTTTTAAGGGGGTTGTGTTCAATGATGGAAATAGGCCAGGGTTAAGGTTCCACTTGCAGCTATGCATACATATATAAATAAAGCTCATATGTGTAACAAATAAAATATAGATAAGAGATTTGTGGGTAGCACATCCGTAAACCCTTGCCCCTAAAGCCAGAGGCGACAAGAGCCTAATGGTCCAACCATTGTCCTAACAGCCGCATTTCAGCATCCTTCCCTTCACGACTTTTATAGTGTTTGACCTCGGGAGCGTAGCGGCGCATGGTACGGGCGGACGGTACGGGTGGGGCTTGCCCGTACCGGTGCCCGTTAAAGCCCCTGGAACTGCCTTTATGAGCGTAGTCAACTTTGCCATGCCCCTGACGCGATTTTCTTTAGTAATTGCAGGCCCATTTGCCATTATGACGTGATATCCTGCACATCATCCAAAAATAGAAGAGATTGCACATCTTTGCATTGATTAGGCATTAGTGGCAAGTTGAGAGGTAAACTTAGTCAATTTCTTGACTTAGCTAGGGGGTTTAAATGCGAGAAAATATGGCGTATTTCACAACCATCACACATATATTAAGGTGGTTAAAACGAAGTAAGCTATAAGCTCGGTGTTTCCTTGTGATTACTCGAGTATTGCTAGATCCTCTTTGATATCGGCCGTGCCACTCGGGGGTCGCTGATTCACTAGCACATAAGTTCATGTTTATGAGTTCTTGAGAGCATGCTATTGTAGGATAACGTTGCATAGAAAACAAAAAATTTCCTATCGCGAACACGCAATCCAAGCCAAGATGCAATCTAGAAGACGGTAGCAACGAGGGGGTATCGAGTCTCACCCTTGAAGAGATTCCAAAGCCTACAAGATGAGGCTCTTGTTGCTGCGGTAGACGTTCACTTGCCGCTTGCAAAAGCGCGTAGAAGATCTTGATCACGATCGGTTCCGGCGCCACGAACGGGCAGCACCTCCGTACTCGGTCACACGTTCGGTTGTTGATGAAGACGACGTCCACCTCCCCGTTCCAGCGGGCAGCGGAAGTAGTAGCTCCTCTTGAATCCGGCAGCACGACGGCGTGGTGTCGGTGGTGGTGGAGAAATCCGGCGGAGCTTCGCTTAAGCGTGCGGGATATGGTGGAGGAGAGAGACCGCTAGGGTTTGGGGAGAGGGGCGCGGCTAGGGCACCCTTGAGGGGTGCGGCCATGGTGGTGGCTTGAGTGGCCGGCCAGCCCCTCTCTCCCCCTCTTTATATAGGTGGAGGCCCCAAGGTTTAGGTCAAAGAGTCCGAATAAGACCCCAACAAAACCTTCCAAGTGTCCAAACCTAGGGGAGTGGGACTCCCCCTTTCCTTAGTGGGGTGGCCGGCCACCATGGTGGGGAGCCCACTTGGGACTCCTCCTCCCTTAGGTTGGCCGGCCAAGGTGGGTGGACTCCCTCTGGGACTCCACCTTCCATCCTTATTTCTTCCGGACTTTTCTAGAACCTTCTAGAACCTTCCGTAGAACCTTCCGGATCATTTTAATTCACATAAAATGACATCCTATATATGAATCTTATTCTCCGGACCATTCCGGAACTCCTCGTGATGTCCGGGATCTCATCCGGGACTCCGAACAAATATTCGAACTCCATTCCATATTCAAGTACTACCATTTCAACATCCAACTTTAAGTGTGTCACCCTACGGTTCGTGAACTATGCGGACATGGTTGAGTACTCACTCCGACCAATAACCAATAGCGGGATCCGGAGATCCATAATGGCTCCCACATATTCAACGATGACTTTAGTGATCGAATGAACCATTCACATACGATACCAATTCCTTTTGTCACGCGATATTTTACTTGTCCGAGGTTTGATCTTCGGTATCACTCTATACCTTGTTCAACCTCGTTACCTGACAAGTACTCTTTACTCGTACCGTGGTATGTGGTCTCTTATGAACTTATTCATATGCTTGCAAGACATTAGACGACATTCCACCGAGAGGGCCCGGAGTATATCTATCCGTCATCGGGATGGACAAATCCCACTGTTGATCCATATGCCTCAACTCATACTTTTCGGATACTTAATCCCACCTTTATAACCACCCATTTACGCAGTGGGCGTTTGATGTAATCAAAGTACCTTTCCGGTATAAGTGATTTACATGATCTCATGGTCATAAGGACTAGGTAACTATATATCGAAAGCTTATAGCAAATAACTTAATGACGAGATCTTATGCTACGCTTAATTGGGTGTGTCCATTACATCATTCATATAATGATATAACCTTGTTATTAATAACATCCAATGTTCATGATTATGAAACTAATCATCCATTAATCAACAAGCTAGTTTAAGAGGCATACTAGGGACTTCTTGTTGTCTACATATCACACATGCACTAATGTTTCGGTTAATACAATTATAGCATGATATATAAACATTTATCATAAACATAAAGATATAAATAATAACCACTTTATTATTGCCTCTAGGGCATATCTCCTTCAGCTCTCCCACTTGCACTAGAGTCAATAATCTAGTTTACATTTGTAAAGATATAACACCTTGGTCTTCCGGTGTTTTATCATGTATTGCTCACGGGAGAGGTTTTTAGTCATCGGATCCGACACGCTCGTAAACGTATGTATTTTGTAATTCATTTGCGTCTCAACGCATCACTCATTTCCAAATGAGTTGGCATTAAATATGTTTGATCTTCTGGTGGAACCTTAATTCCGCTCGTCTCGAAATATGTCACTAATATTGTCACACACAATATAGCTTCAAAGTTCCGACTCGTCGAACTACACCAAGTTCTCAAAGAACCTCTTGACTTAACATCCTTTGTCATTGTCAAAATAATGACATACTCTGCCTTTTTTTGTAGAATCCGTCACAATATTTAGAACTTTTCTAAATTTAGCATAGACAACTTCTAGCTCATTGTGCTACCTTTTAAACAACACTTAGTCTAATTTGAGATTGAAATTATATTTTATATGTGACAAAACCAATATCGGTGTAACACCTTACAGCGATTTGTTTGTCATTTCTTCATACAAAAATATATATATATATCCTTAGTTCTTCTAAAGTACTCAAGGATATTCTTACTGTCGTCCAATGATCATCATATGAATCATTCTGGTATATGCTCATAATACTTTATAGCACATGATATCTGATTGTGTACATATTATTTGTGATCTATAATCACTTATGTGTTTTTACTTATTGAGTGTCAGATACACTCAAGTCTTGTTAAAACTTTAACATGACAAGAATATTTTCTTAATATTTCTATATTGAACTATTTCAATATCTATTCTATGTACTTTGACTTAAACTTATTTATGTGTTTCAATCTATCTTCATAGATTTTGACACTAAATTTGTTTCAGTCCATATCCTTTCATTGAAGTTAATTTCTCAATGAAAACTTTTAATCAAGTATATAATTACATCATTTATAACCAACTATATGTCACCTACATAAAGTATTATAAATATGTCTTAGCGCTCCCACTTAATTTCTTGCAAATGCAAGCCTCTTCATCGTCTCTGATGAAAATAAAAAACCTTTGATTATTTCATCTGGTGAAGATTCCAACTCCGCATACTTACTTCATCCAATTGAAGTTCGTATACCTATCTAGTATTCCACGGGCCAGCAAAACTCTTGGTTGTATCTAGTATACACCTTTAATACACACTTCTGATAAGTAATGTATTTTGCCATCCTTCTAACATATCTCATAAAAGAAATATGTAGTGATTACTAGAATAATCCATATAGACTATAAGCATTGCTACGGAAGATCTAATCTTGTCGTAGTCAACTCTTTGAACTTTGTCGTAAACTACTTTTCGACAAGTCAAGCTTCTTCAAAGATATTTCATCCAAGTCCATCAATTTTATAGATCCATTTACTTTCAAAAAGTATTCATCTATCTTGGATTTCATGGCGTATAGCCATTTTAACTGAGTCGTGGCCCATCATAACTTCTTTGTTTGTAGTTGGTTTATCATTTGTTCAAAATCAATCCTTTGTTCACAAATCATTTATTTGATCACAAAGTAAACCATACCTACAAGATTCAATATGTACTTCGATCTCCATGGCTAAAACACTTTGTAGTCATGGGAGCCATGATCGTTATGGCCGCTTCCGAAACCAATTCCGATGCTGCGCTACTCTGATCATTATGCTCAGGTTCATAAACCTTATCAAATTATATTGTCCTCCCACTCAAATACTTCACTAGAAACAATTTCTCGGAAATAAGTAACATTGACAAACATTTTTGTCTTTGTCTTGTGGGAATAATTCCCAATTAAATTTCTGGGATAACCAACAAAGACATTCATCCGATTTTGGTTGTAAACTCTTAGACCAAAATTTAAAGAAAAGACTATTAGGGTTTATACCCATACCATAGCTTGTATGGTGTCATTTCAACGGATCATGATGATGCTCTATTTAGTGTAAAAGCAGTAGTCACTAAAGCATAATCCACAAAAATATAATGGCGTCATAATATTTTATCTCATCATTAATCCAACAAGGTTTGGATACATATCTCGGATACTATATCATCATTATGATACTCCAAGAAATGTGAGTTGTAGAACAATTTCATAACTCTCTTAGATGTTCGCTAAAACTCGTAATTCAAATATTTCCACCATGATCCAATCATAGATATTTGATTTTTCTATTACGATGATTTCCACTTCATGCTGAAATTTATTTGAATCCTATTCAAATGTTTCAAACTTTTCCTTATTGAATATATCCACATATATACTCAATTCATTGTTTGAAAGTTTTCATGAAGTAGAAGAATCTTCCGCACACAACTATGCCCAATGAACCACATATATCATTATGTATGTTTTCACTAAGTTAGTTGCCCGTTCAACTCTTCGGCCTATGAACGATATTTCAGTCATTACCTTTTAGAAAAGATTTTGCAAGTGCCAAACGATTCAACAAATCGAATGACTCCAAAATCCATTTGCATGGAGTTCCTTCATGCGATCCTTTCTAACATGACCTAAATTGCGGTTCCACAAATAAGTGGAATTCAAATCATTTGCCTTATGGCATTTTTAGCGTCATTGTTATGTATGTGTGTTTCACCATTAAGATTTATAATAACTTATCCATCGTACATGGAGTAATGTCATAATTTGAACAACTCATTGTTTTCATTTGACCGAGCAAAATAACAATTATTAAGTTCTTTATTATAAATTCTAAGGGCTAGATAGAATGCCAACGACGAACATAATAACACTTTATTTTGTTCCGGACGTGCATTCCTATCATATTCCTTGTCGATCACTTAGGCCATTGTATTCTTGTATTGCGTTGTTTTGTATGACACTTCATACCAACCAATATGGTACTAATACCCAAGAATTTCATTGTGTGACTTAACTAGGAATACAACCATAACATGTATATCATTTATATACACCTGAGCTAGACTTTCTAGTCTTTTCTTTTCTTTTGCCAAAATATCTTTGCAGCTTTCTCTTTAGCTTTCCTCATTATTCGGAAAAACATTTCAACATCAATAACTTCTAGGTTTGTTGGTCAAATACCAATAACCTTGAGGTTCTTACTTTGAAGTTGATCATCATATGACAAGTTTTTCAGATTTCACTATTAGTAAATTTGTAATACGATGAACAATTTCACTCATAATTTTATCCATCAATTCATGATAACTTTCTGAGACCATGTCTGTACATGCTAGGCTCATAAAGTTTAAACCTTAGTATTCGCATATGCAAATCTGGCTTGCACCCGTTGGAAGCACACGTAGAATCTATAACACCCGATCATCACGTGATGCTTCGAAACGACGAGTCTTAGCAACGATGCATACTAAGGACAATCACTTCATGGATATGCGAATATCGTTAGTGCCCCAATAGTTGGAGGATTGGGACGCCTTGCGTCTTCAATCTTCGTACATTCCCATAAAACTTATGAGTTTATGTAGTCTCACCAAATTTATATTCTATCATCTTGCAATAAGGTCTTAGATATCACATATATCTCGTACCTTGATTATTTCGAAAACTAAATTTTCAGCTCCTTACTTTTCAAACAGATTTGAACTTCAAGTTTCACGGAGACAAGATAACTTTAGGTACTAATTGAAACCATAGCTCTCCGAGTCAACAAAGTGAGTTTCACTAAATGTTTGCAATAGGACTTAATCATTTCTTGATTCATTAACAATACGGTACCAATCCGTAAAGTTTCTAGTCAGATTTTAACAGTATTTCTATCTCAATTATAAGACTAGCGCATAGTAGTAAACGGATGCCAATACTACAAAATTAATTCAAAATACTACTCGGACTATGTTTATGATAATTAGTTCATGTTTTAATCTAATTACTAATGAACTCCCACTTAATACAACATCCCTCATAGTTGTAAAGTGGTACACGATCCAAATCCACTACACCAAAACCGATCATCACGTGAGATGATGTAGTTTCAATGGTAAACATCAACATGTTGATCATATCATCCATATGACTCGTGTTCAACCTTTCGGTTTCCATTGTCCCGAGGCCATGTCTGTACATGCTAGGCTCGTCAAGCAAACCCAAGTATTCCGCGTGTGCAACATGGCTTACACCCGTTGTATGTTGAGTTTATCACACCCGATCATCACGAGATGCTTCAAAACGTCAAACAATGCAACGGTGCATACGAGGGGAGAACACTTTATTATCTTGATATTAATGTGAGGGATCATCTTATAATGCTACCGTCGCGTTCTAAGCAAAATAAGATGCATAAAGGATTAACATCACATGCAATTCATATGTGATATGATATGGCCCTTTAGTCTTTGCGCCTTCGATCTTCATCTCCAAAGCACGGACATGATCTCCATCATCAACGGACATGATCTCCATCATCATTGGCGTAGCGTCAAGGTTCATGGCGCCGTCTTCATGGTTGTTCACCTCATGTAGCAACTATTACAACTACTTTGAAACACTACTCAACATGAAATTTAAAGACAACCATAAGGCTCCTGCCGGTTGCCACAATACAATAATGATCATCTCATACATATTCATCATCATATTATGGCCATATCACATCACCAAACCCTGCAAAACAAGTTAGACGCTCTCTAATTTGGTTTGCATATTTTACGTGGTTTAGGGTTTTCGATATAGATCTAATCTACCTACGAACATGAACCACAACGTTGATACTAATGTTGTCAATAGAAGAGTAAATTGAATCTTTACTATAGTAAGAGAGACAGACACCCGCAAAGCCTCTTATGCAATACAAGTTGCATGTCGAACGAGGAACAAGTCTCATGAACGCGGTCATGTAAAGTTAGTCCGAGCCGCTTCATCCCACTATGCCATAAAGATGCAAAGTACTCAACTAAAGATAACAAGAGCATCAACGCCCACAAAACCATTGTGTTCTACTCGTGCAACCATCTATGCATAGACACGGCTTCGATACCATCGTAGGATAACGTTGCATAGAAAACAAAAAATTTCCTATCGCGAACACGCAATCCAAGCCAAGATGCAATCTAGAAGACGGTAGCAACGAGGGGGTATCGAGTCTCACCCTTGAAGAGATTCCAAAGCCTACAAGATGAGGCTCTTGTTGCTGCGGTAGACGTTCACTTGCCGCTTGCAAAAGCGCGTAGAAGATCTTGATCACGATCGGTTCCGGCGCCACGAACGGGCAGCACCTCCGTACTCGGTCACACGTTCGGTTGTTGATGAAGACGACGTCCACCTCCCCGTTCCAGCGGGCAGCGGAAGTAGTAGCTCCTTTTGAATCCGGCAGCACGACGGCGTGGTGTCGGTGGTGGTGGAGAAATCCGGCGGAGCTTCGCTTAAGCGTGCGGGATATGGTGGAGGAGAGAGACCGCTAGGGTTTGGGGAGAGGGCGCGGCTAGGGCACCCTTGAGGGGTGCGGCCATGGTGGTGGCTTGAGTGGCCGGCCAGCCCTCTCTCCCCCTCTTTATATAGGTGGAGGCCCCAAGGTTTAGGTCAAAGAGTCCGAATAAGACCCCAACAAAACCTTCCAAGTGTCCAAACCTAGGGGGAGTGGGACTCCCCCTTTCCTTAGTGGGGTGGCCGGCCACCATGGTGGGGAGTCCACTTGGGACTCCTCCTCCCTTAGGTTGGCCGGCCAAGGTGGGTGGAGTCCCTCTGGGACTCCACCTTCCATCCTTATTTCTTCCGGACTTTTCTAGAACCTTCCGTAGAACCTTCCGGATCATTTTAATTCACATAAAATGACATCCTATATATGAATCTTATTCTCCGGACCATTCCGGAACTCCTCGTGATGTCCGGGATCTCATCCGGGACTCCGAACAAATATTCGAACTCCATTCCATATTCAAGTACTACCATTTCAACATCCAACTTTAAGTGTGTCACCCTACGGTTCGTGAACTATGCGGACATGGTTGAGTACTCACTCCGACCAATAACCAATAGCGGGATCCGGAGATCCATAATGGCTCCCACATATTCAACGATGACTTTAGTGATCGAATGAACCATTCACATACGATACCAATTCCTTTTGTCACGCGATATTTTACTTGTCCGAGGTTTGATCTTCGGTATCACTCTATACCTTGTTCAACCTACCTGACAAGTACTCTTTACTCGTACCGTGGTATGTGGTCTCTTATGAACTTATTCATATGCTTGCAAGACATTAGACGATATTCCACCGAGAGGGCCCAGAGTATATCTATCCGTCATCGGGATGGACAAATCCCACCTGTTGATCCATATGCCTCAACTCATACTTTTCTGGATACTTAATCCCACCTTTATAACCACCCATTTACGCAGTGGCGTTTGATGTAATCAAAGTACCTTTCCGGTATAAGTGATTTACATGATCTCATGGTCATAAGGACTAGGTAACTATGTATCGAAAGCTTATAGCAAATAACTTAATGACGAGATCTTATGCTACGCTTAATTGGGTGTGTCCATTACATCATTCATATAATGATATAACCTTGTTATTAATAACATCCAATGTTCATGATTATGAAACTAATCATCCATTAATCAACAAGCTAGTTTAAGAGGCATACTAGGGACTTCTTGTTGTCTACATATCACACATGTACTAATGTTTCGATTAATACAATTATAGCATGATATATAAACATTTATCATAAACATAAAGATATAAATAATAACCACTTTATTATTGCCTCTAGGGCATATCTCCTTCAGCTATCTGGGCCCTTATATTAGATAACATCAGTAGGTGCACATAAACATTCATACTCATATATGAAATAATCTCAAACATAAGTTCACAAATGGATGGAATAAAATTGGCACATCACATCTCACCAATCCCCAACATCTCCCACGCCAATGGGATCTACTCACACATGAGAGGAGAATAACATATCAATATCATAGATAAGTAAATGGAGTTTATCTTGATATCACCGTAGCAAGCCACAATAGTTGAAGATCAAATCAATTACAAACCATGATGAAATAGATGTTTCAGTCCCTAATCTTACAAGTATGAATCTCTCTCTCTCTCTCTCTCTCTCTCAGTACAAGTGGGATGTAGTAGTTAGATGGGGTGATGATCTTGATGAGATTGATCGTCGATAGAGTCGAGGTTGGTCTTCTCCTTCTTTAGATCTGATCTCCTCTGTTCTGGTGCGAATGGTGGCTGTTGTGTTCTGTTTCTCATCCTCCTTCTTTCATAGAAAATGTTCGGTTTGATAAGGCGAAGGCGGTGTCGGTCCGTACGTGCAAACGGTACGGGCAAGCCCCGCCCGTACCAATGCCCGTTAAAGCCCCTGCATCCCCAGGATCGAATTGGCCTCAAAAGGAAATGTCTTTATTTCGTTTCAATTATCCCATAAATGTCCTTGGATCCTCCAGATATGATGGTTTCCTAAAATACATAGTTGAAAACACGGTTTCTCTTGGATCGCGATATTAGTGTGTGTTGAAACACAAAATCTAATGAAAAACCTATGAAACCAATAGATATGTGGTGGAAAATTGATGAGTGCAGAGCACACCGTTGGGGAACCCCAAGAGGAAGGTATGATGGACACAGTAGTAAGTTTTCCCTCAGTAAGAAACCAAGGTTTAATCGACCAGTAGGAGAAAGAAATCACTTCTGGAGGTGTTCTAGCTGACTGTTGGCAGGGCGCACTACCGACGTCAACAACAACGTGGAACCTGCACACAACACAACCAAAATATTTTGCCCCAACTTATAGTGAGGTTGTCAATCTTGGCGGTTTTGCTGAAAAGAAAAGATTAACCGTATAATGTGGAAAGAGATATTTGTTTGCAGTAAAATAAAGAGAACATGTGTTTGCAGTAGATGAATTTATCAGTGTAAAAGAAAGGACTGGGGTCCACAGTTCACTAGAGGTGTCTCTCCATAAAGATAAAGAACATGTTGGGTAAACAAATTACAGCTGGACAATTGACAGAATAAAGACCATACATGACAAGATGATTACTATGAGATTTATTTGGTCCTTACAACATAATACATAGACCGAAATCCAACTGCATCTATGACTAATAATCCACCTTCCGGTTAGTGTCTGCACCCCTTTCAGTATTAAGTTGCAAGCAACAGATTATTGCATTAAGCAAAGTGTGTAAAGTAAATAATAGAATTATCCTTAGACAAAGCATTGTTATTTTCTCCCTAGTAGCAACAACACATCTACAACCTTAGACGTTATTGTCACTCTTCCAGATTACTAGAGGCATGAACCCACTATCGAATATAAATACTCCCTCTTGGAGTTACAAGCACATACTTGGCCAGAGCATCTACGAGCAACGGAGAGCATGCAAGATCACAAATAACATATGATAAGTATATAATCAATCTCAATCATAGAATTCAATATTCATCGGATCGTAGCAAACACAACATGTAGCATTACATAAAGATGATCTTGATCATGATAGGCAACTCACAAGATTTAAACATGAAGCATAAAGTGGAGAAGACAACCATCTAGCTACTGCTATGGACATGTAGTCCAGATATGAACTACTCACGCATCACTTCGGAGGCGGGAAAGGCGATGTAGAGGCCTCCAGTGATGATCTCCCTCTTCGGCAGGGTGATACGTCTCCGACGTATCGATAATTTCTTATGTTCCATGCCACATTATTGATGATATCTACATATTTTATACACATTATATGTCGTATTTATGCATTTTCCGGCACTAACCTATTAACGAGATGCCGAAGAGCCGATTCTTGTTTTCTCGCTGTTTTTGGTTTCAGAAATCCTACAAAGGAAATATTCTCGGAATTGGACGAAATCAACGCCCGGGGTCCTATTTTTGCACGAAGCTTCCGGAAGACCGAGGGGAAAGGAAGTGGGGCCACGAGGCGCCGCCACAACAGGGCGGCGCGGCCCAGGTCTTGGCCGCGCGGCCCTGGTGTGTGAGGCCCTCGTGTGGCCCCCCGCGTTGCCCTTCCGCCTACTTAAAGCCTTCGTCGCGAAACCCCCAGTACCGAGAGCCACGATACGGAAAACCTTCCAGAGACGCCGCCGCCACCAATCCCATCTCGGGGGATTCTGGAGATCGCCTCCGGCACCCTGCCGGAGAGGGGAATCATCTCCCGGAGGACTCTTCACCGCCATGGTCGCCTACGGAGTAATGAGTGAGTAGTTCACCCCTGGACTATGGGTCCATAGCAGTAGCTAGATGGTTGTCTTCTCCTCATGTGCTTCATTGTCGGATCTTGTGAGCTGCCTAACATGATCAAGATCATCTATCTGTAATTCTATATGTTGTGTTTGTCGGGATCCGATGGATAGAGAATACTATGTTATGTTGATTATCAATCTATTACCTATGGGTTGTTTATGATCTTGCATGCTCTCCGTTATTAGTAGAGGCTCGGCCAAGTTTTTACTCTTAACTCCAAGAGGGAGTATTTATGCTCGATAGTGGGTTCATGCCTCCATTAAATGCGGGACGAGTGATGAGAAAGTTCTAAGGTTGTGGATGTGCTGTTGCCACTAGGGATAAAACATTGATGCTATGTCCGAGGATGTAGTTATTGATTACATTACGCACCATACTTAATGCAATTGTCACGTTGTTTGCAACTTAATACTGGAAGGGGTTCGGATGATAACTTCGAAGGTGGACTTTTTAGGCATAGATGCATGTCTGGATAGAGGTCTATGTACTTTGTCGTAATGCCCAATTAAATCTCACAATACTCATCATATCATGTATGTGCATTGTCATGCCCTCTCTATTTGTCAATTGCCCGACCGTAATTTGTTCACCCAACATGCTATTTATCTTATGGGAGAGACACCTCTAGTGAACTCGTGGACCCCGGTCCATTCTTTTACATCGAATACAATCTACTTGCAATACTTGTTCCTACTGTTTTCCGCAAACAATCATCATCCACACTATACATCTAATCCTTTGTTACAACAAGCCGGTGAGATTGACAACCTCACTGTTTCGTTGGGGCAAAGTACTTTGGTTGTGTTGTGCAGGTTCCACGTTGGCGCCGGAATCCTTGGTGTTGCGCCGCACTACATCCCGCCGCCATCAACCTTCAACGTGCTTCTTGGCTCCTCCTGGTTCGGTAAACCTTGGTTTCTTTCCGAGGGAAAACTTGCCGCTGTACGCATCACACCTTCCTCTTGGGGTTCCCAACGGACGCGTGCTGTACGCGTATCAAGCATATTTTCTGGCGCCGTTGCCGGGGAGATCAAGACACGCTGCAAGGGTTGTCTCCACAATCCAATCTCTTTACTTTGTTTTTGTCTTGCTTTATTTTATTTACTTTCTTGTTTGCTGCATTATATCAAAACACAAAAAAATTAGTTGCTAGCTTTACTTTATTTACTGTCTTGCACTCTATATCAAAAACACAAAAAATTAGTTACTTGCATTTACTTTATTTTCCTTTAGTTTATCTCATCATGTTTCCTCCTATGTTTACTCTGAAAGATATACCGGTAGGACGTGGGTCTATAATTGGGAAAGATAATATAGAAGATTTTTTCACTCATGTTAGTACCACTGAAGATTTTGAAGATAGACACTTGGTAGAACTTGCTCCTACTTATGAAATTGCTGTTGCTTCTTTGGTTCACATGTTGGAAACTAAATTTGTTAATCTTAATCCTATAATCCAACACATGTTTCTCACACTGGGTGATATGGAAGAAGGGGAAAAGAAAGATTTTGTATTAGAAACCCTTCTTAAAGAATTTGGGGGAGTAGCAAGAGAAGCTAGAAAAGTCTTCACTAAATATAATATGCTAGGCTCTTATACCAATTTTGCCAGTACCCTTGAAAAAATGGAAAAAGATAGACAAAAGTATACTAACCAAGTTAGTTATGAGGGGGATATTAAAACCTCAATACCGTGCAAACTCCTAGGAATGTGCGAGGCACTAGAAAATAATTATGCTTGGCTTGTTCCCGAAAATTTGTTTGATGAGAATAGCAAGCCTAAGACTAATGAAAAGGGAGCCTCTGAAACTTACATAGATAAGATACAATGCATAGTTGAGAAAACTCCAAACCCCGCTGTCAATGCATCATCTCTGGATAACACTTGATATATACTTTCTGCGCCTAGCTGAAAGACGTTAAAGAAAAGCGCTTATGGGAGACAACCCATGTTTTTACTACAGTACTTTTATTTTATATTTGAGTCTTGGAAGTTGTTTACTACTGTAGCAACCTCTCCTTATCTTAGTTTTGTGCATTGTTGTGCCAAGTAAAGTCTTTGATAGTAAGGTTCATACTAGATTTGGATTACTGCGCAGAAACGGATTTCTTTCCGTCACGAATTTCGACACTGCCTCTGTAGGTAGCTCAGAAAAATATGCCAATTTACGTGCGTGATCCTCAGATATGTACGCAACTTTCATTCAATTTGGCCATTTTCATTCGAGCAAGTTTGGTGCCTCAATAAAATCCATCTTTACGGACTGTTCTGTTTCGACAGATTCTGCCTTTTATTTCGCATTGCCTCTTTTGCTATGATGGATGAATTTCTTTGTTCTATTAATGTCAAGTAGCTTTATGCAATGTCCAGAAGTGTTAAGAATGATTATGTCACCTCTGAACATGTAAATTTTTATTGTACACTAACCCTCTAATGAGTTGTTTCGAGTTTGGTGTGGAGGAAGTTTTCAAGGATCAAGAGAGGGAGATGATACAATATGATCAAGGAGAGTGAAAGCTATAAGCTTGGGGATGCCCCGGTGGTTCACCCCTGCATATTTTAAGAAGACTCAAGCTAAGCTTGGGGATGCCCAAGGCATCCCCTTCTTCATCGACAACATTATCAGGTTCCTCCCCTGAAACTATATTTTTATTCCGTCACATCTTATGTGCTTTGCTTGGAGCGTCGTTTTGTTTTTGTTTTTGTTTTTGTTTGAATAAAATGGATCCTAGCATTCATTGTGTGGGAGAGAGACACGCTCCGCTGTTGCATATGGACAAATATGTCCTTAGGCTTTACTCATAGTATTCATGGCGAAGGTTGAATCTTCTTCGTTAAATTGTTATATGGTTGGAATTGGGAAATGCTACATGTAGTAATTCTAAAATGTCTTGAATAATTTGATACTTGGCAATTGTTGTGCTCATGTTTAAGCTCTTGCATCATATACTTTGCACCCATTAATGAAGAAACACCTAGAGCTTGCTAAATTTGGTTTGCATATTTGGTCTCTCTAAAGTCTAGATAATTTCTAGTATTGAGTTTTGAACAACAAGGAAGACGGTGTAGAGTCTTATAATGTTTACAATATGTCTTTTATGTGAGTTTTGCTGCACCGGTTTATCCTTGTGTTTGTTTCAAATAACCTTGCTAGCCTAAACCTTGTATCGAGAGGGAATACTTCTCATGCATCCAAAATCCTTGAGCCAACCACTATGCCATTTGTGTCCACCATACCTACCTACTACATGGTATTTCTCCGCCATTCCAAAGTAAATTGCTTGAGTGCTACCTTTAAAATTTCCATTCTTTACCTTTGCAATATATAGCTCATGGGACAAATAGCCTAAAAACTATTGTGGTATTGAATATGTACTTATGCACTTTATCTCTTATTAAGTTGCTTGTTGTGCGATAACCATGTTCCTGGGGACGCCATCAACTACTCTTTGTTGAATATCATGTGAGTTGCTATGCATGTCCGTCTTGTCTGAAGTAAGGGAGATTTACCACTCATATTAATGGTTAGAGCATGCATATTATTAGAGAAGAACATTGGGCCGCTAACTAAAGCCATGAATCATGGTGGAAGTTTCGGTTTTGGACATATATCCTCAATCTCATATGAGAACATTAATTGTTGCTACATGCTTATGCATTAAAGAGGAGTCCATTATCTGTTGTCTATGTTGTCCCGGTATGGATGTCTAAGTTGAGAATAATCAAAAGCGAGAAATCCAAATGCGAGCTTTCTCCTTAGACCTTTGTACGGGCGGCATGGAGGTACCCCTTTGTGACACTTGGTTAAAACATGTGTATTGCGATAATCCCGGTAATCCAAGCTAATTAGGACAAGGTGCGGGCACTATTAGTATACTATGCATGAGGCTTGCAACTTGTAAGATATAATTTACATGATACATATGCTTTATTACTACCGTTGACAAAATTGTTTCTTGTTTTCAAAATCAAAGCTCTAGCACAAATATAGCAATCAATGCTTCCCTCTGCGAAGGGCCTTTCTTTTACTTTTATGTTGAGTCAGTTCACCTATCTCTCTCCACCTCAAGAAGCAAACACTTGTGTGAAGCTGTGCATTGATTCCTACATACTTGCATATTGCACTTGTTATATTACTCTATGTTGACAATATCCATGAGATATACATGTTACAAGTTGAAAGCAACCGCTGAAACTTAATCTTCCTTTGTGTTGCTTCAATACCTTTACTTTGACTTATTGCTTTATGAGTTAACTCTTATGCAAGACTTATTGATGCTTGTCTTGAAAGTACTATTCATGAAAAGTCTTTGCTTTATGATTCATTTGTTTACTCATGTCATTACCATTGTTTTGATCGCTGCATTCATTACATATGCTTACAATAGTATGATCAAGGTTATGATGGCATGTCACTCTAGAAATTATCTTTGTTATCGTTTACTGCTCGGGACGAGCGAGAACTAAGCTTAGGGATGCTGATACGTCTCCGACGTATCGATAATTTCTTATGTTCCATGCCACATTATTGATGATATCTACATGTTTTATACACATTATATGTCGTATTTATGCATTTTCCGGCACTAACCTATTAACGAGATGCCGAAGAGCCGATTCTTTGTTTTCTGCTGTTTTTGGTTTCAGAAATCCTACAAAGGAAATATTCTCGGAATTGGACGAAATCAACGCCCGGGGTCCTATTTTTGCACGAAGCTTCCGGAAGACCGAGGGGAAAGGAAGTGGGGCCACGAGGCGCCGCCACAACGGGGTGGCGCGGCCCGGGGTCTTGGCCGCGCGGCCCGGTGTGTGGGGCCCTCGTGTGGCCCCCCGCGTTGCCCTTCCGCCTACTTAAAGCCTTCGTCGCGAAACCCCCGGTCACAGAGAGCCACGATACGGAAAACCTTCCCGAGACGCCGCCGCCGCCAATCCCATCTCGGGGGATTCGGAGATCGCCTCCGGCACCCTGCCGGAGGGGAATCATCTCCCGGAGGACTCTTCACCGCCATGGTCGCCTCCGGAGTGATGAGTGAGTAGTTCACCCCTGGACTATGGGTCCATAGCAGGTAGCTAGATGGTTGTCTTCTCCTCATGTGCTTCATTGTCGGATCTTGTGAGCTGCCTAACATGATCAAGATCATCTATCTGTAATTCTATATGTTGTGTTTGTCGGGATCCGATGGATAGAGAATACTATGTTATGTTGATTATCAATCTATTACCTATGTGTTGTTTATGATCTTGCATGCTCTCCGTTATTAGTAGAGGCTGCGGCCAGGTTTTTACTCTTAACTCCAAGAGGGAGTATTTATGCTCGATAGTGGGTTCATGCCTCCATTAAATGCAGGACGATGACGAGAAAGTTCTAAGGTTGTGGATGTGCTTGTTGCCACTAGGGATAAAACATTGATGCTATGTCCGAGGATGTAGTTATTGATTACATTACGCACCATACTTAATGCAATTGTACTGTTGTTTGCAACTTAATACTGGAAGGGGTTCGGATGATAAACTGAAGGTGGACTTTTTAGGCATAGATGCATGCTGGATAGCGGTCTATGTACTTTGTCGTAATGCCCAATTAAATCTCACAATACTCATCATATCATGTATGTGCATTGTCATGCCCTCTCTATTTGTCAATTGCCCGACTGTAATTTGTTCACCCAACATGCTATTTATCTTATGGGAGAGACACCTCTAGTGAACTATGGACCCCGGTCCATTCTTTTACATCGAATACAATCTATCGCAATACTTGTTCTACTGTTTTCTCGCAAACAATCATCATCCACACTATACATCTAATCCTTTGTTACGAGCAAGCCGGTGAGATTGACAACCTCACTTTGTTTCGTTGGGGCAAAGTACTTTGGTTGTGTTGTGCAGGTTCCATGTTGGCGCCGGAATCCCTGGTGTTGCGCCGCACTACATCCCACCGCCATCAACCTTCAACGTGCTTCTTGGCTCCTCCTGGTTCGATAAACCTTGGTTTCTTTCTGAGGGAAAACTTGCCGCTGTACGCATCACACCTTCCTCTTGGGGTTCCCAACGGACGCGTGCTGTACGCGTATCACAGGGTGCCGAGAAGAGCTTGATATCCTTCCTGAGCTAGGGTCGGCGATGACGGCTGCGACGGAACTTTTCATGGATGGAGGCTCAGGTATTTAGGTTTTTCCCGAACAGGTGAATAAATAGGCGAAAGGACGAGGTCGGTGGGTGCCCGAGGGGCCCACACCACCCCTAGGCGCGGCCATTGGCTGGGCCGCGCCTAGGCCAGGTGTGGCCGCCTCGTGGCACCTCTTCGTCTATCTGCTGGACTCCGTCTTCGTTACAGTAAAATAGGAACTTCGGCTTTTGTTTCGTCCAATTCCGAGAATATTTCATGTACAACTTTTCTGAGATACAAAACAACAGAAAACAAGGAACTGTCACTGTGGCATCTTGTCAATAGGTTAGTTCCAGAAAATGCATAAAAGTGCAACGAAGTGTAAATAAAACATATATAAATTGGTGTAAAACAAGCATGGAGCATCAAAAATTATAGATACGTTTACAACGTATAAACAATCCATAGTAAAATGCATCAAAATTTGGAGCTATCAGTTTCTGATACTCAGCTGGCCACAAACAATGGAAAATCGCTTCTGAAGCACACCGAAAGATCTCTCCACGTATTTGCTTGTCGACTCTTCATCATGGAGAAGCGAGATGCCTTGTGTGTCTCTGGACAAGGGATTGTATTCACAAGGGTGTTCCATGGAGGATAGATGCCATCTCCAAGATAGTAACCCATTATGTAGTGATTCCATTGACTTCATAGTTGCAAGGTGAAACCTCTCTGGCAACAAGTTTCAAAACAGTGGAGATCTTGACAACACATTCAGATCATTATCAGGGCCAAACATTCCAAATAATAAATGCTAAATCCATAGATATTTCTCGGCAACAACCTCAAGAATGATCGTTGGATCTTTGAAGTGGCATTTGTACGAACCTTTTCAACCCGCATGATAGTTCTTCCATGTCCAATGCTTGCAATCTACTTGTGAAGCATCCTAAGCCATGTCGGTTTTGCACCCTCACTCAAGAGCCTCTTGGTGTATTACTCATTGGGTTCTCTCAAATACTCCAGCCCAAAGATCTCAATAACGGCTTATGTGTATCTTCAAATACTCCGGACCAAAGATCTCAATAACGGCTTATGTGTATCTTCAAACGGCCTCCAAGGTTGTATCTTCCATGATGTGTACATAGTCGTCAACTACATCGGTTGAACATCCATATGCAAGCACTCGGACAGCCGCAACACCTTCATCAATTGGCTCGCACTGAGTTCCTCCGATCCTCCCCATCTTAAACCAATCATCATGCTTCTCCATGGATTTTGCAATAGTGAGGAAGAGACTCGTGTGCATCCGAAAGCTCTGGAAAAAATACTTCTTCAGATAGGATGCGTCAGGTTGAAGTAATCCCACATAATCTTGGCGTGGCCCTCTTCTCTTCCTCGGTTGATGTACAAACAATCGAACTGTGATCCTACTCTTGGCCGACGAATTTCATCGTTCAAGATCATGGGTACACAATCATCTTGAAGTCATCGCCATCTTCCTCCTCCTCCGACGACGATGAAGGGTCATCAAAGATGAACTACCTCAATCTCTTCATCTACATAATGCAATTATATAAAAATGTACCAATAGTAGCAAAAGGGAAACTCAGTTAGACAAACAATCAATCACTTTGTAGGCGGGGGAGGTCATATCATCGGCTGATGGCTTAGAGTTAGCGCCAAAGCTGATGCAAGGTTGTAAGACGACCGATGGGGCTCGATGGACGTATATCCCACTCAAACCTCAGTCGTCGCTCACACACGAAGCTCGCCACGGCCGAAATACATCGTAGGGATTTCACTGATCTTCCTCTCAATTCCGGTGATGCTCTACTGCTGCCGAACTACGACATCTCTGTCCACTGCTGGCTCCGTTTTGCACAAAATCGAGCTTGCCGCGGCTGTGTTTTGCACCAAGTCGCAAAAATTGACATGTCGGCGATGACATAGATACCAACCGATTCCAGCAACAACAAGCGACTCTGAGTGGCACAGGAGTGTGGTGAAGTGTGCGGAGGGTCGGTAGAGGGCCGGTTTTGGTGGTTAGTGGAGGCGTCACCGCCGACGTAGCGGGGTGGAGGGGGAGAATGGCAGCGTGGGTGGGAGAGCCAAAATTATACTCGCCGCGGTCGAGGTTGAGTATATTTTCTCCTCTGCATGACCGACTCTTATAACTTTTGCTCCTCTAAAGCTTTTAAAGGATTGGCTAAGTGCGGTTTAGAGGAGTAAAACCAAAAATCTAATATGAAGTCTGCAAAATCAGTGGCGGTGATGTGTTGTTACCATTTTTTACATTAGCCTGTGTTGGCAGACCCGGGCAGGCCGCGGTAACCTGACCGCTCCCCGCTCCCCTCTCGCTGGTCGCTGCGAGCAAAACTGACACACTCGCCACGCCCACACGACACACTCACACAGACACAGTCGAGACACACACAACTGACGTCGCCCGTCTCCTCTGTTGCTCTCCCTACTTAAAATCTCCGCCCCTTGCCCAAATCACAAGGGACGGGCTCGCCGGAATTGCCAGGAGGGACGGGCGAGGTTCGCGAGGAAGAGGCGTAGGAATTCGCTCCCCGCTTCGCGTAATTCGTGTTTCGCCCGGGTGGGGGGACGCAGATGTGAGCGATCCCATCCCATGGCTGCATCAACGGCGGCCGGCGGTGGCGGGGGAGGTGATTGCTTGCTCTTGTTTGTTTGTTTCTGCGTCTTTGTGTTGGGTGGTGCGGCCTTGGCGAGCGTGGGTTTGGGATCGTGCTTTTTCTGAAGAAGATGATTTTTTTTTTCTTTTCTTTTTTGGCGGTGCAGGTGCGGGAGTGCCGGCGGATGTGCTCTTCACGGAGCTTTGGAAGGCTTGCGCGGGGCCGCTGGTGAATGTGCCGGCGGTCGGGGAGAGGGTCTTCTACTTACCGCAGGGACACATCGAGCAGGTAAAGGAGAAGGGCGGCGAGGCGGATGCCAAGCTGGGGTTTGATGCTGCTCTTGTGTTCTCCGAGAATTTTGCGTGTTCCCATGTTGAGTTCTTGCGTAATTTGTGGGATTACGTGTGATCGCTACGAAATTGCGCTGTTTTGGGGGGTTTAAGCGCGGGGTTAGGCAATTTGGTCGCTGTGCTTTCCCTCGATCTGGGAAATTCCGAGCCGGCAGAAACTAGGCGTGCTTCCATATCGAATTCCTGTCTTTCACAGCCGAATCCGCCCAAGTTCTTTGTTTATATTCGACAAAGGGCGATCCTTTTGGCTGAATTTTGATTTTTTTTCTTCTTTTCTCAAGTTCCGGGAGGGTTCTTCCCTACAGCAACCCGAGACGTGATTTTCGCTTCCGATACCATCCTCAGTTACTAGCAACCCGTTATTTTATTGCTGGTTACCACTTCTGTGAGCTTGACTCTGGAGATTTGGTCTTTCTTTAGTGCCTGGAATGGTAATAGCCTCGGTACCTTTTTAATTTTTTAGTCGCTGCCCAAAGTCTGTGGCAGTTCCTGTAACCGTGACGGAAACGTGCAATGATTTCTCGGCTCTGTGGTTCTTCCTCTGCTCTGTGGTTCCTCTGGCTTCTGCTTGTTTATGCATCCAAATTTTCAGGTGGAAGCGTCGACGAACCAGGTCGCCCAGCAGCAGGGTGCCCCCCTCTACAATCTGCCATGGAAGATCCCGTGCAAGGTCATGAACGTCGAGCTGAAGGTAGTAGCAGCCTTGTACTATAATCCCCTTCCTTGCGAGTTTATGCTACTAGCTTTTGTGGTTTAGGCTTTAGATGTGTGATCCCTCTTCCTTTTGCTAGGCCGAGCAAGATACTGATGAGGTGTATGCCCAGCTCACCCTGCTTCCTGAGAAGGTGAGTCCATTCTGCTTATGCTTGGTGGTGGTTTAGGTTTGTTGCGCTAAACAATAACACTATTATGTTTCTGTCCATTTGCAGCAGAAAAATGAAAATGTCTCCTCGGAGAAGGAGGAGGAGGTGCCTGCTGCACCACCAGCTGCGAATGAGCGGCCTTGTGTGCACTCCTTCTGCAAGACTCTGACTGCTTCGGACACAAGCACACATGGTGGATTCTCGGTGTTGCGCCGGCACGCAGATGAGTGCCTTCCACCGCTGGTTAGGCCCTTGGAGCCTTCGGCTTGATGTTGCTTACATTGTTTTCATTGTTGTTGGTATATGACTGCCTTTTGTTGGGTTAATCATAATGATAGTGATGCTGATGCCTTTCATGTGCTCCTTGATCAGGATATGAGTCAGCATCCCCCAACTCAAGAGCTGATGGCCAAAGATCTGCATGGGGTCGAGTGGCGCTTCCGTCACATCTTCCGAGGTGATAATCATCCTTCTGCTTGCACATGATTTATTCTTAAAGAACGTGTCCTGTTCTTTGATGTTTTGTTTTCCTTAGCTTTCATTACAGCGTTGCACACTTAATGCCAGATTTTAGTTGTTAGTGCAATGCGAGGCTATTTGTGTAGTGACCAATTTATTTTGATCTTAACTGCATTGTTTCATGCAATAGATACTCAATATTTTTGCTATATGATAGGACCATCTTATCTGCAGCTATTTGTGTAGACACTCATTTGCATGTGATTGAAATTGATAGTTTGGGGATAATAACAATTATTTTATTGTGAAAATCATTGTTTGCACACTTAGTTTCTTTCGGCAAAGATTCCATACTCCATTGCCCATAAGCGAATTGCAAATTTTATAAATTTTGTGTGGTTAGTATTTTTTTTTTTGAAACCTCAAGTATATGTTTGTTTGATTCAGGCCAGCCAAAAAGACACCTTCTGCAGAGCGGGTGGAGTGTTTTTGTTAGTAACAAGCGTCTCATTGCTGGGGATGCCTTCATATTTCTCAGGTTTGCTTGCCATCCTGAACAATTCATGTGGCTTGTGCTCACCTCTGGTCTTTGAGACTAATCAATGTTCGTTACGTTTATATGGCTATGATCAGAGGTGAGAATGGGGAACTACGTGTCGGAGTTCGGCGTGCAATGAGACAACAAGCCAATATTCCATCTTCGGTCATATCGAGTCACAGTATGCATCTTGGTGTCCTTGCAACAGCATGGCATGCTGTGAACACGGGGTCTATGTTCACTGTATACTATAAGCCAAGGTTAGCATTAGTTGTAGGCAGACGTGTTATCTGAGTGTTTAATTCATGAGAAGCTCTGTCGCATTTGTTGCTTATTTTTTTGCATCAAATTCTAGATCCCTTTACATGATAGATGTAAGTTTTTGTAACCGCACCGCTAGTGCATTGATAAGTGATAACGAGTTGCATGTGGCATGCCTCAGATGTGTTATTTACACTGATCTTGCAGGACTAGTCCAGCTGAATTTGTGGTCCCTTGTGATCGGTACTATGAATCGCTGAAACGAAATCATTCAATAGGGATGCGATTTAAGATGAGATTCGAAGGCGAGGAGGCTGCAGAGCAAAGGTAAGCAGCTGTCTGTTGCAGCCTTTAGTGAATAATACATATGCGATACATTTACTAATGACACAGACTTTTCATTGGGAGATGGCATGAAACTTTAATTCTCATGTGGCAGATTCAGTGGAACGATAGTTGGAATAGGTGATTCTGATCCATCTGGCTGGGCGGACTCAGAATGGCGTTCTCTTAAGGTACAAATCTTATGTTTGTTCCTTTTCTTATGAAACAAATATAGTTATACCATGTATGCTGATATGCTCTTGCGAATTAGGTGCGGTGGGATGAAGCGTCTTCTGTACCTCGTCCTGACCAAGTTTCCCCTTGGCAAATAGAACCTGTGGTTAGCCCTCTTCCTGTCAGTCCACAGCAGGCACCCAGATACAAGAGGTCTCGTCCAAATGTTATAGTTTCTTCATCTGACTTGTCTTCTGTAAACAAAGAAGGTTCGAGTTTGACCTTGTTGTTCTTAAACTGGTGCAGTTCTTGCTGCTGCCATTACTATTTACTAATACATGTGCTCCCTTCTCACGTAGTTTCTTCGAAAGCCGTTGCAAACTCGCACCAAAATCAGCTTCCAAAGACCTTCCAGAGTCAAGAAAATGCGATATTCGAAAGTCGTTTCGGTGATCCTAATGATTTAAATAGTTCCACGAAGCTTACCATGTGGCCTTCTGAGCATGATCAAGAGAAAAGTAACACCCAGAGGAAACTGAATTCCGAAGGTTGGGTCCAGGTGCAAAGGCCTGAAGGTTACACTGACATGTTATCGGGATTTCAGCCACTGAAAGCTACACAGAACTCATTGTGTTATTTTCCTAGTCAGATATCTGAGAATTGTTCAACCACCTGGAACATGATCAATGTTCATTATCCAAACCAACAAGTTAACCGCAACACGTTGCCTGACACATGGTCTTTTACGGCTCCTAATGCTGGTTTAGGAGTGATACGACCTGATTACCTAACTACGCATGGCAAGACACTCGCTCAAAGCAGAGAAAATGCAAAATTTAGCTGGAATGGAGATTTCACTTCACTTCAGGTCCAGGGCACTGATAAGCGCTCCTCCGGTTGGTTTGACCATGCTGAGCTGAGTTCCCACACAGAAGATACCTCGCTGAACTTAATCAAGCCACAGCCACCGGTCATTGCTCAAGATCTTCGGAAAACTAAAGGTCCTCCGTGTATGCTATTTGGAATTCCTCTTGACAGCCCTAAGAAATCTGAACCTCTGACATCCCCCACAAATGTTGCATATGATTGGAAGCCCCAAACCCCTCATTCAGTAAAAGAGCCTGAAGTTGATAAAAGTTCTGATCCTCCCAGAATTGTGAATCCACTTGATGGAACTCAGTTATATTCTGTTATGGAAAAACACCAGTCTTGTCCAGAAGCTTCCAGAAATACTCAGAGCAGAATGCAAAATTGGTCCAACCGGAGCTGCACGAAGGTATACTACTGTTGCTGCTGTTATACCTTATTTTTATTTAGCCATGTGAAATGCTCAATGTAGAAATCCCCCGCCGATAGTTTTGAGAGTTTTCTCCATGTATTGCTGGTTGCTGCTTGCTGAGTTGATTTTCCAATTGAGTTGTTTCTGCAATATTATTGCATGCATTCAAAAGCTAAGTTTTTCACAGGTTCAAACATAAAAAACCTGGTAGGTATTTAATCTCCTTGGTAATAAATAGTTGCCTATAGAGGTTTCTTGTTTGGCACTGCTTTACGTCATCAGGAAACAGCTTCTATGTGCTGCACCTTAACAAATACTCCTTGACAGACTATCATAGTAACTTGACAGTCACTGCGTGTTGTCAGATTTTCCATCCTTCAGATACTATGTTTTTCCTCACAAAAATGGCAGGCGTAGATCCATCATACTTTTTGGAATATAGAAAGATAAATGATGTACAGAGTATTAATATTTCAGGCCAAAGGGCCAATATATGCAGTGCATATACAGAAGAGTCTAAAACTAGTAAGTTAGCAGTCCTGACTAGATAACCTTTCTCCTAGCATCCAAAGACCATGAAAATTTTGTAGTAGCCAATTATTTATTTCCCTTGTTCATTTTTATTTTATTTTCCAAGATACCATTGATAGAACCGAATGTTCTGCTCAGTTACTTTAATCTGGCCGCATCTGCTTTTATCTTTTGTGTGTTGAATATGACTTGAGACTTCTCATTTCAGGTCCACAAGCAAGGCATTGCACTTGGCAGGTCGGTTGATCTGGCGAGGTTCACGTGCTATGGTGAGTTGATTGCTGAACTGGATCGGATGTTCGACTTCCACGGTGAGCTGAATGGTTCTGGCAAGAATTGGATGGTCGTGTACACTGACACTGATGGTGATATGATGCTTGTTGGGGATGACCCGTGGAAGTGAGTACCGCCACTACTCGAATGTTCCCATTGTTGTCGAGATTTTTTAATGCATGACTAACACTGTTTCACTTGGATCTCGTTGTTCCTACAGTGAATTCTGCGATGTGGTCCATAAGATCTTCATCTATACGAGGGAGGTGATCCAGAAGATGAATCCAGGTGCCCTCAGAGAAACATCAGAAGATAATCTGTCTGCCTCCCTGGAAAGAGGGTTGCTGGCAGATAGCCCCGAGGTGGCCTGACCACACCATCCCTGATGTCTCAAAACTGCTAGTATGTTGTGTCGGTGAGCTGTGTCTTTGGCGGCAATACTTGCTCCAACTATCTAACAGGACAAGTGTTGTCCACTTGTTGCAGATCTTTTGTAGTGCCAACGGAGAGGCGACATGAGAGCTTTTTCGTGGCATAGTTGGTCTGTTGATGCGTGTATCGGGTATGTGAACCCTGCGGTATCCCTGTCTGTAGATGGTGCGTGTCCTGTTGTCTGTTGGCCCCGTTCGTCCCTTGATAAGTTTTGGGTGAGATTTGTTGGTTTAAGTTCATTGCGTTATGCGTCCAGCAGGAGAAAACGAATAGACTGACATCCTGGGCGCTTGCTTTACCTTATCTAATCCTCCATTGTACATTACTCCGATTCTAGCATGTTGCGAACAGCTTTAGTCTGTGCTGTATAAATACCTTAAGAATGCACTTTGACCCCTAATGTTGCTGCACTTGCGTTTTGATTATTCACCAGCACGCATGTTTTGTCCGATTATTCCCTTGCTTGCTAGTTGATAGATAGTTGATACCTGAACCGTCGAGCAGGGGTTCAATACAGCCATAATTCTTCACGTCAGTGTTCAATATACAGCAAGAATCATTCATGTCGCTAGACGAGATCACCAGATTTGTAAGTATTTTTTCAATGCAAAAATTAGGGTCATTTGAATAAGCTGAAGACTTGTGGTTCCCCAGGGCAACCCTAGGGGCGTAACCCACGCGCCGTCGCTAGAAACCTCACCAACGCTGGTTCGATTTGCCGCCACTGCCGCCGGCCCTAGCCGTGGCGACAACGGGCCCAACCGCTGAAGGTGCCCCCTAAATATTGTCGCCGAAGCTGCTAGGGCGGTGAAAGGTCGTCGTGTCGTCGAGCAGCGGCCAGTTCGGCGCCCCTGGCTGAGGTGGTGGTGGAGGTCGTCCACGACGGCGTGACCGGTGGAAGGCTGGGTGGGGGAAACTCTAGATTTCATCTGGGTGCCAACTACCTCCCCATCCCCTCATTGCACGGTCCGATCGGATCCATGGATGATCCCCCTGTTCTGCCATCTTCCTCGATGCTAGCCTTCCGCCGGTGGGGATCGGAGCAACAGATCCAACAAGGTACCAGCGAGTGGTGTGGGGGCTACTAGTTCGGCTTGAATAAATATGGTGGTCCTAGAGTTCTAACTAGCGCCAAGATGTTAATCTACAAGATACATGTCCCCATCGATCTAGAGTGTTGTGTTCTAGATGAATTCGTTGCCAATCTCCATTCGGTGAGTTATGCTTGGAGATGTAGGATTCGGTCATGCGCACCCGTGTTTTTTTCAGACCGTTTGGTTTGAGAGGAAGTGCCACGGAGCTCTGCTAATTGTTACCAACATGGGACATGCTTTCTCGTTCCATCGCGTAGTCAATTGGTGGAGAATATCATGAAAGCCAAGATCTGAGAAGTAGCGGTGGTGGTTCCATCGCGAAGTCAGTTTGGTTCTATGTCATGAAGTCTGACCATGAGGCATGAGGGACTCGTAATCATCCAGAACTGATATTTTGCAAAGCTGAAAGATCAAATGTCAATAGTATTAGCACAAGAGGTGAAAAGGGGGCGGCAGGTTCATCATCCAAACAACACAAGGGGCATGTTTTTGTCATTTTGTGTGTGGCCATCCTATCTTTGCAAAGATTTTCAGCTGTGATACATCAGAGCCCGTTAGACATTTGCCTTGAATAGCCAACCATGATAAGAATTTTACCTTTGGGGGAATTTTTATTTTCCATATTAGCTCTTTGAAACATGACTCAATCCTGCCCCATAATTGGCATTGGTAAGCTGATTTAGCAGAGTAGCTCTTCCTTTGGAGGCCCAACAAGCCATATTACAAGATTGCAAAGTCAAGTTAGGCTGGAACCTGGCACACTACCTCGTGGATCATCGAAAAAGAATGATGCATGCCCACCAAAACAGAATAATCAAGACGTGGGGTATCACTAGGTAAAGACCGATCTTATCAAAGTGAAAATTGGACTCGTCACATAACGACGCGTGGTACTGTGGTAGCACGTTGATACGTCGTCCGCGTGAACGTCGCTATGCGCGTACGTCCCCGCACGTACGTGGCCCTGCGCGCGGGATTGAGCTTCAGTGACTTTGCCGGTCCATAAAGTCACTGACTTTGAGTCACTTACAAGTGGGATCATCTGGGATCTACATAATGAAGGGTTCCACCTAACCTCACTAGTAAGTGACACAAAGTCAGTGACTTTGTGGGCTGACAAAGTCAGTGAAGCTCAATCCCTGCGCGCGTACATCGCAGTCATCCCGTGCGACTCCGTGCATGCATTGCTTAGGGCACGCGGGCCGACGCAAATCAGATGGCAAAACTGACCGCATGCATCCGTTGAGGCATAATAATTTATTTTCATTAAAAACCCATAATTTACATAATTGTAAAATATATCAAAAAGCTTAGAAATTAAAAAAGGCCAGCAAGGCTAGCTATGAACTTTGGCATCCACCATGGGAGCTGGTACAACAAGGCTAGCTATGAACTTTGGCATCCACCATGGGAGCTGGTACGTCGGCTGTGGAGAAGGAACGGGAGCCTGCGGTGACTGTTGTCAGGCCGTCGGTGGAGCAGGAGGCTGCGGTGAAGGTGGCAACGGATGTCAGGCTGTCGATGGAGCAGGAGACGACACGTGCACATGGGTACATGTCGGCGTGGCCGTAGCAGTCGCCAGCCTCCCTTGCATCAACAACGACTTGCGAAGCTAGATGGCGAGGTTGTCCCACATAGCGAGCTGGTCGAGCTCGCTATTTGCCATTGCGAGGGCAATGGCCTCCTCCTCGCTGATGTCTGGCGGCTGTGTCTCCGGATCCCACGCCGGGCCACCGTCTTCGTGGTCGTTGTCTCCGCCTTGTACAAAATGCATGTCAAAATCGTCCTCGGCCTCGTCGGCGTCCTCAACCTTCGCGGCAGCGTCATCGTCCTCATCATCATTGTCGTACTCGTACTCACCCTCGTCTTCGTACTCATTCACGTCGGTTGAAGAAGTCAACGTCGCCAAGGTATCCCGCTCGGTGGAACGGGTCGAACTCCCGCGCCCCGAATGAGATTTGGTTGTACGAGTTCAACACGTACACCAGATCGTCTCGTAGATCGGCCGGCAAGATTGCTCGGTGGCGGCGCACCTCTTCGCGGCGCTCTCGCCCCTCGCGTGGCACGGGAGGGACCGGCACACACCTAGAATTGAGGTACCAGCCTCCTCCTGGCAGGCTCGCATCCGGCCATGGCACCAGCTGGTTCTCCTCCCAAAGCCGGTGCGCGAAGTCGATGCAGACGTACTGCCCTACCCACGCCTTCTTGCCGGACCATGAGCCGTCGGCCTCGTGGTCATTCTTTGTCTTGCGGTACGGCCAACCCTTCCCCATGGCGTCGGTCGGGTGGATATATCGGGCTCTCGCAATGGCGTGGTCGAGAAAATGGTTTCCGTCAGCGGCTCTTAGAATGGCTCGGACGCCACCTCGCCTTCTATGCCATTCCATTGAAGCCGCTGTGACGTCGTCCCCCAACGCAGTCGCGCGGAAGGCGAGGCACAACATTAGCGCGGCGCAGAAAGCTGCAACACGCCACCCGTCAGTTAGAGCATGTCTAACAGGCCCCGTATAACCCGCCCACCCCGTAAAATTCCGGCGGGATACGGGGCAGGCGCGATTTTGGGCGTCTAGCAGGCCCCGTATTCGGGCCGGCCCGTTTCGGCGGAATACGGGGCCCAGGAAATCGGCCCCGTCGCCCCGTAGTTATACTGGGCGCAGGTGCAAGTGAGGGGTTAACCCCTCACTCGCAATCCTAGCTCCGCCGTGCGCCGCCGCCTCCTGCTCCGGCGAGCAATTAGTCGCTCCCCCGCGCCGCATTCCACCCCAGATCCGGCATGGACGCCCGCCGCCGCAGTACCGCCTCGCCGGCGAGCGGATCGAAGCGATCCCGCTCGCCGGACAACGTGGAGGATGCGTGGCGGCGCCAATGCAAGAGATCCTCCGCCGGGAGCCGGCGTTTGGCCTGCAGGTACGCCGGCGCCGCGTACGTCCCGCCGAAGCTCGTTGACTTCGCGGCGGGCGGCGCCGGTACAACGAGGATCCGCCGATGAAGCCGATGAGCGGGCCCAAGTTCGACGAGTGGCGCGCCGACTGGGAGCGCCGCCACTGGGCGAAGGAGGCTTGGAGCAGCGGGAGCACCAGCGCTGGAGGAGCTCCGCTCGCCGGCGATGAGGAGGAGGCCCCCGACTTGTTGAAGGAGCTACGACAGTTCCTCAAGGACGACGCCAAGAGGAAGGGTGCGGAGGAGGAAGAGGTGGCGGCGGCCATCGCCGCCGCGAAGGAGGCGGAGTTGCGGGAGGCGGAGGCGGACTCGTACCTAGTCGACCTCCCTGAGTAGGATCGCGCATTCTGGATGTAGAATCGTTGATCCGTATGTATGATCCGTAGTATGATCAATGAAATTGAACTTTCCGGGGTTTTTATTTTTGAAAATACGGGGCGAAATACGGGGTCTGCTAGACGGAATGGCTCTTCCGTTGGCAACTTTTCGATACGGGGCGAAAAAACGACGAGATACGGGGCAGAAATATAAAAGGCCTGCTAGACATGCTGTTACACCGAGCTGAAAACGAAGCATCTGTGTTGCTACCATACAAACCCGTACGAGAAGCGTGAGGACGCCCGGGCTGGCGTCAATCCAGACACGGCAGAGCATATTTGAACCGCGTCTGGTCTGGACACACAAATCGAATATACTATGCATTAGTCCGCTAAGCAAAGGTATAGACACATTTTTTGACCGCTTGGTCCTATTTGGAGATACCCTTAGCATCGAAAGTACTTCCCTGCTAGCCCCGCGTGTACGTTCGAGCAAGCACATGCATGCAATCGATGGCTAGCGTCCAATTGATGAGCACAACCGTAGCTTGTTTACCTTTTTACCCACGAGCACAATTACATCTAATATATGAGTACACTTACACATAACACATAATTACAAAATTTTACAAATTTGATTAAATTGAAGAGTACACTTATATACAACACATAAGTGTAGTTATGTACAACACCCGAGTACAGTTACGTATATAACATACAACACTAGTAGAAAAAGGGCCTTCCGTCCAACCCTTTAGTACCGGTTTCCTTACGAACCGGTACTAATGGGTGCATTAGTACCGGTTGCACTGCCCAGACCTTTAGTACCGGTTCGTAAGGACCTTTAGTACCGGTTCGTGTCACGAACCGGTACTAAAGGTTTTTCCGGCTGACGCTAACCCTTTAGTACCGGTTCGTGTCACGAACCGGTACTAAAGGTTTTTCCTGCTCCCCACGCATCTCCATCCCCCCCCTTGGATCGCCTTTTTTTGCTTTGTAAAATACAAATGAAAATGATAGAAAATTCAAAAAATAAAATATTTTCAGATTCTTGTATGTTATGCAATCTACTATTCGGTGAAAATAAGAAATTCGAATTTTGACTTTTTTTGTAAAAAAAGTTTGAAAAATGGTAAAACTAAAAATTTAGATTCTCAAAATTCCAAATGAAAATATGAAAGCAGGAAGATTTTAGGTTTTTTCAAAAAATTTAGAATTTTATATTTTTTTATATTTTTAAAAATTAAAATTAATAATTATAAGATTTTTTGAATCCCAGAATATTACTATTAATTTTATCAAATTATAAGATTTTCAAATTTTAAGGTTTAAGGTTTGGCAAAAAAATATTAAAATTTTTAAAAATAAATAAAAATAGTACAAATTGAAAAGTTAATTTTATTTATTTATTCAACATTATTATTACATCATTACTTTTGTTTATTAAAAAAATTATTTGCAATACAAATAATAAAGAAGTGTGATATTGACCAACATGTTAATAGAATTGATATGATACTACTATCAACAACATGCGCGTGAAGCACTTGGAAGTGGGATGGAAAGGAACCCGGAAGTTAAGCGTGCTAGTGTTGGAGTAGTGTGAGGATGGGTGACCGACCGGGAAGTTTGACCAAGGGTAAGTAATTGACTAGAGATTAAGTGTAGTTAGAGACTAACGGAAATATTTGAAATTGTGAAAAAAAGAGCGAAAAATAATTAGAAAAAAATGGATAAAAAAATTAAACGAAATAGCCTTTTTGTGAAAAAAAAAAACTCCAGCCCCGCGGGCACCTTTAGTACCGGTGGGAGGCCTTTAGTACCGGATCTTTAGTACCGGTTCCAAAACCGGCACTAAAGACCCTTTCGAACCGGTACAAAAGGGGGTTTCTCTACTAGTGCAAGTACACTTACATATAAATCAAACTACAATGAAAGATGAGTTTCAAAAAGCATCGTGTTTTTGGGGGCTAACCCTCCCGCACCCCACCCGCCGCCGCCGCCACCGGTAGCGCCGCCGGGGAAAAGACCCACGGGGCGTGGCGGCGGCGGGGGCCCTTCCTCGTCGCGGCGTGGCGGACGGCGGCCGGATCTCCCCTCCTCGACGCATGGCGGACCGACACGGATGGGATGTGAGGCGGCGGCCTGCGATGCGCCCCCTCCTCCCGTCGGCTCTCTGCAGCACTCCGGCAGGGGCTGGTGGTGGGCGGCGGCCAGGCCCATGGCCTGCGCCAATTTCCCCTGCCTCTCATCGGTGAGTGGAGGCGATCTCGGGCTTCACCCGCGACACGAGGTCGCCCGGGGCAGCAGCCTTGGGTACGACGGTGGAGGTGGCCCTCTTCTTCGCCGGAGAGGGTCGGCCTGCGGTTGGTGGTGGTGGATCTATCGATCTATCACTGCGTTCCGGCGGCGAGATGGAGGAGTTTGGAAGCCGGCGACGGTGTCGCCGGTGGAGGGTTGGAGTGGCCAGCCCGGGATGGTCGCCGACGTGGGGGTCCGACCTGTATAAAGGCGGTGGTCCTAGGGTCTCTCTTGCGTGAAGAGGAAGACCTACCGGAGGCATGGACTCGTGATCTGGCCGGAGTGTTGAGTTCCGGAAGGCTCCACCGGCGAATGTAGCATTGCTTTTTGCCTGGAGTTTGCTGGATCGGTGGTATTCGGTCGTGCGCACCCATGCTTTTATTCCGAACGATTGGTTCTGGAGGGAGCGGCGCGAAGCTCTTTTTCTGTGTTGACATCAAGTGACTATGGATCCATGATGAAAGTCGGAAGAAGAGAAGTTCATGAAGGCCGGAGGGGAGGACTAGCTAAGGGAGGTTCAAGTCTCCGCGCTGTTGAGGGACTTGCTTGGTGTTCCGGGCTTCATAGCAGCGGTATGAAAGTGGGGGCGACAACACAGGTGAAGTTCAGAGTCCTACCTTTTAGGGTGAAAACCCAAGGTCTGGCCTTAACTGGTTGTGCCTGGCAATGACCTTGTTGGAGACATTGTTTTGAGAGCGGGGACTATCTTCACGGTGAAAACCTAAGATCGTTGATCGGGTGACGGCGGTGTTAGAGCACTGTTCCCTTCTTGGAGGCGTCGTTTTTGGAGAGTCTGTATTTCAGGTGTTGTCTTGGCGGTGGATGTATTGCAGTTGTTAGGCCCGAGATACTGTAGCGGGACTTTTGTTTCTTAGTTTTCTTTTCCGTTTTTTTGGCTGTGTGCATCCGTAGTGCCATTAGGGTGGTTCGTTGTTGCAGAGGCTGGATGTAATTGGTATCTTTTTGATATTAATATATTCCCTTTATCGAAAAACAATGAAAGATGAGTATAACTCACGAGCTAGTACAAGTATAACTGCAAACAAAAGCAATTATAAGTACAGTTGTACACACGGGCAAAAATTAGTATAGTCGCGCACACGAGCAAATACATATAAGTCACATACACAAGCAAGTACATGTACATAAGTATATTTGCGCACAAGAGCAAGTACATGTACAGTCGCGCACACGAGCAAAGTACATGTACATAGGTAGAGTTACGCATACGAACAAGTACAAGTACAGTCTCGCACACGAGCAAGTACATGTACAGTCGCACACACGATCAAGTATAGGTATAGTCGTACACACGAACAAGTACAGTTACCGAGTAAAGGACAAAACTGTACCAGATATACTAAAAAGAAGTACTTATCAGTTAAAACACGAGTACAGTTAGATACACACCACGAGTACAACCATACTAGTATTGAAAGTACGGAAAAAAATATCTCAAAACCTATCAACATGATGACATGGGGTCTAGTTTTAAAGATCTCGACGAGAGGGTCTAAAAAGTGAAAACGGTTCATAATTTAAAATTACGGTTCTCAGATATTTCATTTAAAAAATAAATCTAAAAAATAAAAAGGAAAAGCTGAGACAACCCATCCTCTCCTGTCCTTCTCTCTCCTCCCTCATCCCCGCCTTGCCTCTCCTCGCAACACGTGACGAACTGGGAGACCACTTCCCAAGAATTTTTGAACACCTCAACGCGTCACTTCTCACTTGCAAAAATCACGTGCAAAAAAAGTTGCCTTTACTTTTTCGCGATCTTTTTCTATAGATTTCAGGACGTGTGCATGCAATGGGGCGGCTCTGGCCGGATAGATTAGATCCAAATCGATACCCATGTTGACGAGTCTACATTTGGCCTGGCCGTGAAGGTTTCCACGGACATGAAAATGGACGCGTCGGGTACCCGGGTATCCATGGAGCTACACACTATATACATCAGTATATCAGCATTACAACTTCATTACCACATTATAGCATTTTGTCAGCATTACAACTTCATTACAACATTATAGTATTTCGTCAGCATTACAACAACTTTCCAGCAGCGTTACAGCTGCATTTCAGCAACATTTAGCATTACAGCAGTAATATATCATATTACTATATGTGCAATACTAAAATATGTGACAATATAGGAGGAGGGGAGTGGTCGCCGTACAGACTGCGAAAGGGTGAGGCTGCTTGGCTACTGGATCTCATGTCTGGTTTAGGAAATTAGGACATCTCCACCCCCCACCCCACACCCACTCGGTGGCCCGTGGACAAGAAACATGCCGGGGTCCGTTTGCGTGGGGCAGCAGCCCCAACGCGTCCAAATCCTACATCTGAATTTAATTTACATGTATTTGGGCCCCGAAAGCCCCCAGTTTTACATATAAAAAAAGAAAAAAGGACAATCCCCGCTGCAGGGATGCATGTCGGCCGCCTCCTAGTCTTCGTCGCCGAGGTCGATGAAGACCTGCGGCGGAGGCCACACATTGGCCACCGCGGTTTCCTGGGAGGCTCGGATGACCTTCTCGAGGAGGGGTCATTTGGCGCGCTCCTCCGCCAAGGAAATGGCCTCCGCGCGCGATGGCCTCCTCGTCCGTTAGCTCGTCGGTGCCCTCCTCCATTGGCTGGTAGTCGAGCTCGCCGTCGTCCTCAGGTGGGTCCTCGGCTGCCGTCTGCTGGTACACGTAAGTCGGGAACGCCGGCACCTACAGGATTGGCTTGACGCACTGGGTGTACGCTCCCTGGTACTGCCCCAGTCACTGTGCCCCGCATGCGGCGTGGGGAACGTGTACTCGGACAACGGGAGCCCGTCGTCATCCTCCTTCTCCATCACGGGCACCGGTGGTGGAGGCGCCTGCCTCGTCCTTCGCGCTAGCGGTGGAGGAGCCTTCCTTGTCCATGGTGGCGGTGGTGGGGGCTAGAGGGCCGCCTCAGCCTTCACGTACTCCACGTCATCGCCGTTGAGGCCTTCGAGGTGGGCCTCGATCATCTCCCGCGGAGCGTTGTGCTCGGTCTCGAACCACCGTACCCACATTGGGGAGTCCATGGCGTACGCCGCATCCTGCCGTAGATCCACCAACAGGTGGGCGCGACGGTGGAGGATCTCGCGGCGCCGCACGGGGCCGCTCCTGGGGATCGCCGGCACCGGCACCCGCGCCTGGTTCAGGTGCCACCCGTGCGGCAAGTGCGTGTCTGGTCACGGGAGCCGCATGTCGAGCTCGGCGTAGAGGCAGGTCGTTGCCGTGTCGATGTTGACCCGCGTCTCGGAGCTTGGAGGTGAAGGAGGACGTGGTGGTCGACCAACTCGGGCCGCAGCGGTGGTATGGTGGACGGCATTACCGCCGCGTTGGCCGCCAGAACGCGAGCCGGATGACTCGTGGTCGTTGCGGCCTCCTCGGAACCAGCCGCCGCCTTTTTTCGCCATGGTTTGGGGAGCTCGGCTGGCTAGGGTTCGGGAGGTCGGGGGACTAGGGTTTACAGTGGGGGCGAAGTGAGGATGAGGACTACAGAGACCGTTGGTCTCCATTTATTATGAGACCGTGTGCGCGTGGTCCCGCCCCTCCTCGCCTGCCTCGGCCGCTGACACGTGGGCCGTTTCCTTTCTCGGTAGGACGCACGCGGATGTTTGTGCCGTCTGCGGCCACCGTAAACCGATCGCATATTTGCGCCCGAAATAGGGTTCACGTGGACACAAGCGACCACGCGGCCCGTTTGCAGTGGGCTGTTGGGCGTCGTTTCTAGCCTCCGTGGACCACGACGGACACATTCGGTCCGAACGTAGGGGGCCATTGGAGATGGCCTTAGGGTTAGTTCGCCGATCATGAACAGTCCTACTATAAGAAAATAGCTAACAACAAAGATATGACATTTAATCGATGTGCACTGCTATTTTAATGGAAGGTTCGGCCCTTCTGCACTGCTATGACATTGTCCTTCAGAGCCGATATGGATAAGGACTTTGAACTAATGGACCCCGCTATCATAGCAGCTGCGGCAGAACAGGGAATGACTGTAACACGTGCCAAAGAAAAATCGGCCGAGTTCAGTATGACTCTTCGTGCAGCGTTAGGCCTTGAGGATGCGCCAATGAGTGAGGTAGCATTTACATATGTGGCGAATGGGCCTCTCGTCGAGCCTGCGCAGGAAGAGAGTCTACCACCACAAATGGGAAATCTGCTACGTTGGTACAAGGGTTACATAAAAAATAAGGCCGGCAAATAATATATTTATGCGGAAATTAGACATGAGCATCACTTCAAACATTACTATGTAACAGTTCATATGAGTGAATTGTTCCAGCTGTTCAATCTGTGCAAGCTCGACAAATCTATCATCAGTTGCTACGTTCTGTAAGTGATTTATTTCTACCTCATCTCATTCATTGCCTGCACTATACATATTGTCCTAACTATATTGTCGCTATTATGCAGAATGAATGAAGATTGTGGAATGCCAAAAAAGGAACATCTATGATGTTGGGTTCATTGACCCACATATCGTTAATGGATATGTGTTAGAAAGACACCCCCGCGACATGGAGCAGGACCTGTGGGAGTTTCTTACAAAGCAGCAACTCAAAAGTCAAATTCTATTTCCTTACCATTTTGGGTGAGTGTTTCTGTCTTGAGCACATTCTCTTTTGTTTACTCCATGTATGGTATGTCTAATCGATGAGTTATGCATGGCTGTGCATGTATCGTGTCCGCGAGGTTCCACTTGGATTCTGCTAATAATTGAATTTCACACCTCCGAGTTCTCATCATGGACTCTCCGAATATGGATCCAAAGCTTTGGGTCAACATGAGAAATATGCTGCAAAAGTAATTATTTTCTATCATTTGCGCTCTATATCGATCGGCCTCTTTCGTTCATTTCCTAATATCAAGTAACTAATAACTCCCTTGTTCATTTAATTTTCTTTGCCCTGTAGGGTTTGGAGACGGTTCTCAGACGAAATGGTCGGTGAATTCCAAAAAGAGCTAGACTTTAGAAAGTTAGTTAATGTGGATATTCAGCCACCGGGGACCAATCTATGTGGATACTATGTTTGTGAGTTCATCCGGAGATGCACCTCTGAGCGGAAGCCGTCGGATGACAATGGCGCAGGAATAACTTGCGGAAGACGCTTAGTCCAGAAGCTCGCTTCCGACCAATTCAAGAGGAACTAGCAGGATTTTTGATGAGGGAAGTCCTCCATCCTAAAGGAGAACACTATTACGAGGACGAAGAACTTCTGATCCCGTAACTTGTGTATGGAAACTTGTTCGAAATTGTATATGGTCATCCGAGATTGAATATATATATATATTGTATATTTCTCTTGAATTCTTCTTGTTTCTAATTTGAAACTTGTTTGAAATTGTACATTCATATGCATGTATATAGTAGCGTAGAATATGTGAACTTCTTCAAAATTAAAATAAAACACAAATAAAATATAAAAGAAATAAAACAATACAAATTAAAAAAAACAGATTTAGGGGGGGGGGGCTAAAACCCTAAATCTGCGGAGGCCTTTAGTCGCGGTTGGCCAGGCGAACCACGACTAAAGGTCCTCCGCCCCGACGGACGTCTGGCGTCCACGTGGACGGGCCTTTAGTCGCGGTTCGTAAGCAACCGCGACCGGAGAGGGGGGCTTTAGTCGCGCTTAATTGGTCCCGGTTGCGCAACCGCGACTAATGGCAGTTGCGAACCGGGACTAAAACCCCTTTTTCTACCAGGGTGGGCGCTCTGTTCAAAAAAAGAAAAGAAAGCCTCTGCACGGCCTTGTTCTTTCCCATCCTGTAATCGACATCCACTTCACCTGTTGCCTGCACGGCCTTGTTCTTTCCCATCCTGTAATCGACATCCACTTCACCTGTTGCTCCCAGTCCCCCATTACGTGCCCTAATAACATTGTACTCAGTCCTATAGCTCGTAAGCCTACAGAACAAAAGCTTGTAACTATTAATTGTTTATCATCTCTTAACTCATGCTGACTTATATCGTGGAAAAAGGTACAGCAAAGGTCCAATTGTTCGGAGAAGCAACTGCAGTTGAGACAAGCAAGTATGAAGTAACCGATTTTCCACCCAAACAAGGAAAAAAGGTAAGGCCTATGCGCTGATTATGTGGAAGACTCAAGAAAATAGAACAATATATTCACCAAGCATGAGCTCCAAAGGCACGACCAAGTGCATGATAATATTATGCTGAGGCTGACCTAGGGATGTTGCAATGTGGCACAAAAGAAATGCCTTGAAGCAGCATCTGGTAGTGTTCAAGTAGCAGGTCAGCCTCATGGAAAGAGAGTGCAGAAAAGGGAAAGTAGGAGGTCGGCGTCATGGAAAAGGAGGTGCAAGCAAGTATTACGGCCAAGTCAAGGTACCTGCAAGAGAGCCATGGAGGCATAACCAAAATGGAGAGAAGAGTATCTGCAACAGCGACATGCCCTGAAAGGGAGATGTGGATTTGAACATGTACTTGATTAACAGATGATGCACTTGGAGGCGCCTTTAAGCGCATCCCAACCACCATTAGAACATGAGCAAATTTGTACTGACCGCAATCGAAGACACAGTTTGCACACCGACAGATGGGACTCTGTGATAAGGTGTTAAATTATGGCAGAGTACATTCGCATTAGAGCAAGTACAATAAGTTCTAGTCAGCTGGCTATAAGGATTAAAATAGTATATTATTGCTTAGTTGGAGGAGAGAGAGGAGGAGAGAGAAGGAGAGTGGACTTTTATGCAAGAGCCAGCTCTAGCACGTGCTCCTAGGCACTTTATGAGAATGGAAGGTGGGCCATACATTGATAAAATACTACATTTTTATAGCTCACTATTGTATGTGTTGGCTCTATGTTGGCTTTAGATAGCATGATACTTGGCTTATAGCCAGCAGCTAGCTACACTATGGAAATTGCTCTTAGGCGAACCTAAGACTGACATGTGTAGGGGTTACGTGGCACTCAACTTAAATAGTACGTACAAGTACAGGCAATGGGTGTGATTTGGAATTAGCCACTATACGATGCAAGAAAAAGGCCGTGTACCTGATATGAAAGTTGGATTAAGATGGCACAATAGGATACATGATGCATGTAACAGAAATGGCAATACGACAAGCCCTGCAGCCTGCAGGTGAACATGTAAGAAATCTTTACATCCTGGTGAAACAGAGAGTAAACCTTTCAGTTACTTATTGTTTATTTCTGAAGTACTATTTTTTTCCATTTCGTTTTAAGGGGCTAAGTTGTTGAGAAATATTTTTTTGATGGTTACTTGCTTGAACAATTTTGGATTGCCAACCTGAGAAAACGAAATGTTTGAAGGTTGTCGCTGGAAGTGCTTGATACTTGTTCGATACATCAAAACATTGGTCGCACCTAACAGAGCTTAGTGCTGGAAGTATTCATTTATTTATACATGGTCTAGAGAAAACCAGAAAAAAATACTAGGCACAATATGATATTCAAATTGCAATCAGCGGTACCAAACAGACATTAAAAGAGCACCATACATGGCAATGAATTTTTCTCTTCGAAATGGAAAATGATGACCCAGTCTCTGCACTGATTGACTTGACGCATACAACTTTTTATTATTTTATCATCAGTTCATTATTATATAACACGTGTATCCCACAAGTCACAAAAAGCATCAACACGAATCAACCATCTAAAAAAGATAACACCAAATACTCTGCATCAGCATGTTATTCATGGATCAAAATGCTAGATACATGGGCTGTATATATTCTCCACAACCATCTCCAACTGGTTGCACCCAATATCCTCACTCTTCTCAGTTGGCTGTAGGTAGTACCACATACAGACCCAATGAGTGACCGTATCAATAACCGGCATAAAAGACCAAATTTTCATTGTTAAAAATATATCCTCTTCATTTCTTGTATTCCATATGACACATAACAAAGGGCATACTCCTACTCGGATTTGTGCTTTATCATTTTTTGCAACCCCGCAACCAATACGCAAAGAACTATGTGATATTGTTTGGAGGTATGACTTCGAAGGCATATGAAAATTCGCCAAACAATTTTTGCTAGCAGACATGAAATAAAAATATGTTGAATTTTTCCATCTTGATCACAAAAACAATATTTTGTACTCCCTCGTCAATTATGTTCGGCAAAATTATATTTTGTCAAGAACACTTCTTGATATAAGAACCACAATAATATTTTAATTTTAGAGGTACTTTCATCTTCCAAATATATTTATGGAATAATCTCATTTGATCATTCATGTAATCTAGATACATTAACTTGACCCAAAAATAGCTTGATGTTGTTAGTCTCCAGAAAACACATCAGGCTGCAAAAATATGCACACATCCATGAAACACTAAGATAAATGAAGCCATCTTCACCATTTGTTTTCGGTAATGACCTCCCGAAGGTTATATTTAAAGGTACTTGAGACATCCTAGAAGCAACAAAAACCAATTTTCATTGCACTATGTTATATAAAGATGGACATTGGTGAGACAAATGCGTGTCACCTAGCCATATATCCTCCCAAAAAGAGGGCTCTCTCTCCATGCGAAAAAGCATCGATAAAAATAAATCATCATTCACTTTCACGAGACCTTTACAGAAAAGAGGAGCATGTCGGTTTTGCTTTAACTTGGGACAAAGGTTTGGAGTGTAAGTATTTGCTTTATATTTTCTCTTGATATACACCTTGCTCATTTAAAATTTTAGAGAACAAATTGCTTAATAAATATTTATTTTTTATATCTAAGACATCAACTCCAAGATCAAGGATGATGTTCAATTTTGTAAGTTTATACTTTCTCTTATGACCATCACCTTGCCAAAAAAAAAAGATCAAAAAATGTCCAATCTTTTGCGTGCCCCTTTGGGTATTTCAAAGAAATAAAGTATGAACATCGAGAGACTTGTTAAAACTGATTTTATTATTATCAAACGATCACCGTAAGACAAAACCTTGCCCACCCAATTTTCTAGATTTTTCTCAAAACAATTTTCCACGGGCTTCCACTTATCATATTTTTTACTTTAAAAAATGAATAGAATTCCCATGTATCTAACCGGAAAGATCCAGATTCATACCAAATAGGTTCTTGTACCAATCCTCCACCTCTTTGACTCTACCAAAAGAAAATACTTTGCTCTTATGATTGTTAATTTTAAGTCATGATACAATTGCTTTCACATCCAGAACCTATTCAACGTCATGCTCCATAAAGATAATTGTATCGTCGGCGTATTGAAAGATTGACACCCCCTCAACTAGATGCATGGCGTGGAAATACCAAACAGGTACCTCAAAGTGAAGACGAACTAGAAGACAAGGGAGTCATGTTGACTATTTATGGCTGCTCCTAGTTCGGCTTGCACAAGAGGAGACTTGGCCCGGTGCTCACCAAGTCGGTTCAAGGGAGTCATCGACCAGGACACCAAGGAGACGTGTCATAGAAGACAAGTAGCAGAGGTCTAGTCGTAATAAGACTCCAAGGTTCATAATGACCCGGGGTACCATGTAAAACCCTATGATATCCATTTCTAAGGAGGTACAAGACGTCCCATAGGCGAGAGACGAAAACTAGCTAGCACAACTCACCTTAGAGCTAATCGTATTTATGTCTAGAGTGAGGACCCGAAGCTGGGTACATCGTGTACTGACCATGTCCCTGGTAGCACTCAATATTTTAATCCCCAATTTGTAAGTCATATTGTGATGACGCATTCCATGACTTTCTTGTGGGGCTCTAGACTAGCTGCCGGAACACCCGTTATGTATTCGTATTCATGATCCCATGATCAGTGCGTCATGAAAGCATAACCGAAACGGTATCAAATTACATCATCCATTACAGTACTGAATACAAATAGGTCTGGCCATAACTTACACAATAGCCTCGAAGGGCCTAACTAGACATCAGAGTAGCGGAATCACTTCACAAAAGCTGCGTAGATCCAATGTCATCTGCCATAACCCTACATGAAACTGACTTTGAGAATGTTCCTAGTTCGTATAGACATCGTCAAAGTCCTTCTTCATGTGGCGGACTCCTTCAAGTCTAATCAAATAAATAGCCAGGAAAAAATGCCAATGAATACGTTTGAATGTACTTGAAAACCACCTTAGAGAGAAGTAAATGACATGCATGTATTGTTGTATCAAGGAAACAAGCTCTAATCTAGGGCTACGAAGTGAGAGAGATAGCTTCTCTTGTGGATATAGCATCTTTATATCTTTGCGGAGTAAGAGTTTTAAAAATAAGGATTTCCTCTAGTCGATATAGCATTTCTATATATTTCTTGAAAAACATTTTGAAAACAAGTTTCCCTTTGTAGACTAATAGGTAAGGGTAACCCGTTTTCCATCGGGTCATCTCAGTATGACCAAATCCTTCTTTCATCTTTCCTCTGTACCGTCATGGTACTCCTCTTTTCATACCCGCAAGTATCTTTCCGAAACATTTTGGAGAACACTTTTATAAACCAAAACTTTTCAGGCTAAGCAACAACCTTCCCAACCATCCATAACCGCGGACACGGCTATTCGAATAGTTTTCACTCTGCAGAGGTTTCACACTTTCCCCACAAGATCTGGATACCTATCGTGTGGGCATCATCCCTGCATACTAACATATGCCACGACAAGTACCTAATCGTAGTTTTTCACCTGCTCGCCCTGATACAAGATACACAGCAAGAGATGATACCCATCAACACCAGAGTCTGGGAGGCCGTTTCTCTAGGAGTTGCAAAGTCCCCGTTCAATCCGAGCCTCCGGAATGCCACTGATACGTCTCCAACGTATCGATAATTTCTTGTGTTCCATGCCACATTATTGATGTTATCTACATGTTATATGCACACTTTATGTCATATTCGTGCATTTTCTGGAACTAACCTATTAACAAGATGCCGAAGTGCCAGTTCCTGTTTTCTCGCTGTTTTTGGTTTCAGAAATCCTAGTAACGAAATATTCTCGGAATCGGACGAAATCAACGCCCGGGTTCCTATTTTACCCGGAAGCATCCAGAACACACGAGAACCGCCAGAGAAGGGGGCAGGGCCACCACACCACACCCCGGCGCGGCCAAGGGGGGGGGCGCCCCCCTAGGGTGTGGGCCCCACAGAAGCCCTCCTGCGCCGCCTCTCCGCCTATATAAAGCCCCTGACCTAAAAACCTCGGGCGTTCGACGAAAACCACAGAAACCTTCCAGAGCCGCCGCCATCGCGAAGCCAAGATCCGGGGACAGGAGTCTCGTTCCGGCACCCCGCCGGAGCGGGGAAGTGCCCCGGAAGGCTTCTCCATCGACACCGCTGCCATCTCCACCGCCATCTTCATCACCGCTGCTGCTCCCATGAGGAGGGAGTAGTTCTCCATCGAGGCTCGGGGCTGTACCGGTAGCTATGTGGTTCATCTCTCTCCTATGTGCTTCAATACAATAATCTCATGAGCTGCCTTACATGATTGAGATTCATATGATGATGCTTGTAATCTAGATGTCATTATGCTAGTCAAGTGAGTTTTACTTATGTGATCTCCGGAGACTCCTTGTCCCACGTGTGTAAAGGTGACGAGTGTGTGCACCGTGTGGGTCTCTTAGGCTATATTTCACAGAATACTTATTCACTGATGAATGGCATAGTGAGGTGCTTATTTATATCTCTTTATGATTGCAATGTGTTTGTATCACAATTTATCTATGTGCTACTCTAGTGATGTGTTATTAAAGTAGTTTTATTCCTCCTGCACGTGTGTAAAGGTGACAGTATGTGCACCGTGTTAGTACTTGGTTTATGCTATGATCATGATCTCTTGTAGATTGCGAAGTTAACTATTGCTATGATAATATTGATGTGATCTATTCCTCCTACATATGCATGAAGGTGACAGGTGTGCATGCTATGCTAGTACTTGGTTTAGTACGTTGATCTATCTTACACTAAAGGTTACTAAAACATGAGCATTATTGTGGAGCTTGTTAACTCCGGCATTGAGGGTTCGTGTAATCCTACGCAATGTGTTCATCATCCAACAAAAGTGTAGAGTACGCATTTATCTATTCCGTTATGTCATCAATGTTGAGAGTGTCCACTACTGAAAGTGTAATCCCTAGGCCTTGTTCCTAAATATCGCTATCGCTGCTTGTTTACTCGTTTTACTCTGCGTTACTACTGCTGCGTTACTACTGCTTGTTTACTCGTCCCGGGCAAAGCACTTTTCACGGTGCCGTTGCTACTGCTTATTCATACCACCTGTATTTCACTATCTCTTCGCCGAACTAGTACACCTATTAGGTGTGTTGGGGACACAAGAGACTTCTTGCTTTGTGGTTGCGGGGTTGCATGAGAGGGATATCTTTGACCTCTTCCTCCCCGAGATCGATAAACCTTGGGTGATCCACTTAAGGGAAACTTGCCGCTGTTCTACAAACCTCGCTCTTGGAGGCCCAACATTGTCTACAAGAATAGAAGCTCCCGTAGACATCAAGCACTTTTCACGGCGCCGTTGCTCGGGGAGGAAAGGTAAAAGGCACTCATACTCCGGTTCTAGGTAACGGTACTTTTCCGGCGCCATTGTATTTGTGCTCGAAGCTATTTCCTTTAGATCCCGCAATTGCATCTTTTTGTTTCTTGTTTACACTAGTTAGGCATAATGGAAAACAACAAAAAATTTAGTGAGCTTTTTAATCTTTTCCCTGATTTAGAATTGTTTGGTGCAAACATTAAAAAACCAATGGAACCTCATTTGCATGCTAGTAGCGATGTTATTAGTATGAATGCAATTACTTGCTAATGCTATGGAGAAGTCTAAGCTTGGGGAAGCTAGTTTTTGTGATCTTTTTAGCTTCCCATCTTCAGGTGAGAAAATTTGTTCGATAATACTTTATCTCCCATATGCGATAACTCTAATGATGCTTGTGATATTTTAAATGCACCTACTGAAAGTACTCCATATAAAATACCTATGAAAATTATTGAACGTGTTATGGATAACCGCTATGAAGGGGATGGAACTGTGCATCCTGGAGATCATTTACTGTTTTTGCATGAATTATGCGGGTTATTCAAGTGTGCAGGTATCTCTATGGATGAAGTGAAGAAGAAATTATTCTCTATGTCGTTATCTGGTAAAGCGGCGCATTGGCATAAACTGCTGAAGGATGAGCATTCTCTTGATTGGAAGGATATTGTGCATCTATTTTATTCTAAATTCTATCCTCCAAGTGAAATTCACAAAGACCGAAACCGAATATATAATTTCTGGCCTCATGATGGAGAGAGTATTGCCCAAGCATGGGAGAGATTGAAGTCTTTAATGCTCAAATGCCCCAATCATGAGCTTCCGGGTAATATCATTATTGATAATTTCTATGCGAGACTTTCTCTTCAGGATAAGACTTTGCTTGGATGCTACTTGTTACTGGATCATTCACGCGCAACAAAGAAGAGTTTAAAAGGGACCTCTTGATCGGATTAAGGAGAACGCTGAAGATTGGGAGAATGACAAAGGTAAAGAGTCAGGTATAAATTATGATTATGAATGCATTGAAACTTTTATGGATACCGATAAATTTCGAAATATGAGTGCTACTTATGGTCTTGACTCTCAAGTTGCTGCAAATCTTTATAAAGCCTTTGCTTCTCATTTTGAATTGCCCAAAAAGAATTTTGATAAGTATCATGAACCTTTTAAAGAGGCTTGCATGAAGAATGAAATTGTTGTTAATTATTGTAATGAGCATGCTCAAACTCCTAAGAATGTTATTTCCTATAAGCATGTTAATTTTTGTGGAATACATAGACCTTGTGGAATTAATCAAATCAAAGATGAATATTGTATCCATCATGCTAATGAAAAAACTAGAAAGTGGTTTAGGGCTCTAGATGATCTTGGTAAAAAAGTTTGTGCCCTCTATCCTTTTATTTGTGAAGTTTGCCATGAAGT
>NC_061512.1:82923594-82979321 GCF_022539505.1 Lolium rigidum | reverse complement strand
TATAATTTTAGCAGGGGGATAATATCTACCAATAAAAGCATCCTTGCATTTAGTCCATGAATCAATACTATTCTTAGGCAGAGATAGCAACCAATCTTTAGCTCTTCCTCTTAATGAGAAAGGGAACAATTTTAATTTTATAATGTCACCATCTACATCTTTATACTTTTGCATTTCACATAGTTCAACAAAATTATTGAGATGGGCAGCAGCATCATCGGAACTAACACCAGAAAATTGCTCTCGCATAACAAGATTAAGTAAAGCAGGTTTAATTTCAAAGAATTCTGCCTGTAGTAGCAGAGTGGAGCAATAGGTGTGCATAAGAAATCATTATTATTTGTGCTAGTGAAGTCACACAACTTAGTATTTTCAGGGTTGGCCATTTTAGCAATAGTAAATAAAGCAAACTAGATAAAGTAAATGCAAGTAAACTAATTTTTTTGTGTTTTTTTTTGATATAGCAAACAAGATAGCAAATAAAGTAAAGCTAGCAACTAATTTTTTTGTGTTTTGATATAAGTGCAGCAAACAAAGTAGTAAATAAAATAAAGCAAGACAAAAACAAAGTAAAGATATTGAGAAGTGGAGACTCCCCTTGCAGCGTGTCTTGATCTCCCCAGCAACGCGCGCCGGAAAAAGAGCTTGATGGCGTGTATTTCACACGTTCGTTGGGCAACCCCAAGAGGAAGGTATGATGCGCACAGCAGCAAGTTTTCCCTCGGAAAGAAACCAAGGTTTATCGAACCAGGAGGAGCCAAGAAGCACGTTGAAGGTTGATGGCGGCGGGATGTAGTGCGGCGCAACACCGGAGATTCCGGCGCCAACGTGGAACTCGCACAACACAACCAAAGTACTTTGCCCCAACGAAACGAGTGAGGTTGTCAATCTCACCGGCTTGCTGTAACAAAGGATTAACCGTATTGTGTGGAAGATGATTGTTTGCGAGAGAAAATAGTAAAACAAGTATTGCAGCAGATTTGTATTTCGAGTATAAAAGAATGGACCGGGGTCCACGAGTTCACTAGAGGTGTCTCTCCCATAAGATAAAAGCATGTTGGGTGAACAAATTACGGTCGGGCAATTGACAAATAGAGAGGGCATAACAATGCACATACATGACATGATAAGTATAGTGAGATTTAATTGGGCATTACGACAAAGTACATAGACCGCCATCCAACCGCATCTATGCCTAAAAAGTCCACCTTCGAAGTTATCATCCAAACCCCCTCCAGTATTAAGTTGCTAACAACGAGACAATTGCATTAAGTATGGTGCGTAATGTAATCAACAACTACATCCTCGGACATAGCGCCAATGTTTTATCCCTAGTGGCAACAAGACAACACAACCTTAGGGGTTTCGTCACTCCCCAGGTGTCAATGCGGGCATGAACCCACTATCGAGCATAAGTACTCCCTCTTGGAGTTAAAAGTAAAAACTTGGCCGGAGCCTCTACTAGAAACGGAGAGCATGCAAGATCATAAACAACACATGTATAATAACTTGATAATTAACATGACATGGTATTCTCTATCCATCGGATCCCGACAAACACAACATAGAGTATTACGGATAGATGATCTTGATCATGTTAGGCAGCTCACAAGATCCAACAATGAAGCACAATGAGGAGAAGACAACCATCTAGCTACTGCTATGGACCCATAGTCCAGGGGTGAACTACTCACTCATCACTCCGGAGGCGACCATGGCGGTGTAGAGTCCTCCGGGAGATGAATCCCCTCTCCGGCGAGGTGCCGGAGGAGATCTCCGAGAATCCCCCGAGATGGGATCGGCGGCGACGGCGTCTCGGTAAGGTTTTCCGTATCGTGGTTTTTCGCATCAGGGGTTTCGCGACGGAGGCTTTAAGTAGGCGGAAGGGCAGAGTCGGGGGGCTAACGAGGGGCCCACGCTATAGGTCGGCGCGGCCAGGGCTTGGGCCGCGCAGCCCTATAGTTTGGCCACCTCGTGGCCCCACTTCGTGTGTTCTTCGGTCTTCTGGAAGCTCCGTGGAAAAATAGGGCCCTGGGTCTTCGTTTCGTCCAATTCCGAGAATATTTCGTTACTAGGATTTCTGAAACCAAAAACAGCGAGAAAACGAGAACCGGCACTTCGGCATCTTGTTAATAGGTTAGTTCCAGAAAATGCACGAATATGACATAAAGTGTGCATAAAACATGTAGGTATCATCAATAATTTGGCATAGAACATAAGAAATTATCGATACGTCGGAGACGTATCAGGGTTATCCTGCCCGTTAGATCATACGATCAACGGTCGGCGGGCACGATCCGCGTGACATGGGCTAGACCAATCAGGGCAATGTTGCACGTGTGAGAGAATTTGTGGAGGGAGAGGGCAAAACTGAGTAGTATCAAGAAACCAAGGGCACCTATGTAAAAAACGAGACTAAGGGATTCAAATATGAGATTTAAAAAATGGAAAATGCGTGTTTTGTACAATAAAACCCATCTTGGCCTATCTCAAACTATTTGCAATACAAATATACATGAGTGTGAGAATTGTGGCCTCATTTAGACAAAGTATGTTTTGGGGAAAGTCTGTTTTGGGAAGGGCTTATTGTGGAAAACCATGCACCTTAATAGCTACTAGGTGATTTGAGAAGGCCTTTGAGAAGTGGCAATTTGTGGTAAAACTTGATTTATCTATGACTTATCTATGTTTTGAGAACTGGCAATTTGTGGTAAAGACTCCATGAGTATGTGCCACTATTTTTCGGAATTTTTGCACATTAAATGACTCATTTAACTAGTTAATCCCATTTGTTGACTGTCTGTTGACCAACTACTTGAGGGTAAAACTGAGCATATTGCACTAGCCAGTATTAGCACTCAAGGGGAAAACTGAGCACACAAAAAATGCTAGTATAATGCTCGAGGTTATACCTGAGTATTGATACGTCTCCGACGTATCGATAATTTCTTATGTTCTATGCCATATTATTGATGATACCTACATGTTTTATGCACACTTTATGTCATATTCGTGCATTTTCTGGAACTAACCTATTAACAAGATGCCGAAGAGCCAGTTCTCGTTTTCTGCTGTTTTTGGTTTCGAAATCCTAGTAATGAAATATTCTCGGAATCGGACGAAATCAAGACCCGGGTTCCTATTTTCACCGGAAGCATCCAGAACACACGAGAAGGACCGGAGGGGGCACTCGGGCCCCCGGACCATAGGCCGGCGCGGCCCGAGGCCCCGGCCGCGCCGCCCTATAGTGTCGTCGCCCCTTCAGCCCTCTGCGCCGCCTCTTCGCCTATTTAAAGCCTCCGTCGAGAAAACCCCGATGCGAAGAACCACGATACGGAAAACCTTCCGCAGCCGCCGCCATCGCGAAGCCAAGATCCGGGGACAGGAGTCTCTGTTCCGGCACCCTGCCGGAGCGGGGAAGTGCCCCGGAAGGCTTCTCCATCGACACCGCTGCCATCTCCACCGCCATCTTCATCACCGCTGCTGCTCCCATGAGGAGGGAGTAGTTCTCCATCGAGGCTCGGGGCTGTACCGGTAGCTATGTGGTTCATCTCTCTCCTATGTGCTTCAATACAATAATCTCATGAGCTGCCTTACATGATTGAGATTCATATGATGATGCTTGTAATCTAGATGTCATTGTGCTAGTCAAGTGAGTTTTACTTATGTGATCTCCGGAGACTCCTTGTCCCACGTGTGTAAAGGTGACGGTGTGTGCACCGTGTGGGTCTCTTAGGCTATATTTCACAGAATACTTACTCACTGTTATGAATGGCATAGTGAAGTGCTTATTTATATCTCTTTATGATTGCAATGTGTTTTGTATCACAATTTATCTATGTGCTACTCTAGTGATGTGTTATTAAAGTAGTTTATTCCTCCTGCACGGTGTAATGGTGACAGTGTGTGCATCCGTGTTAGTACTTGGCGTATGCTATGATCACGATCTCTTGTAGATTGTGAAGTTAACTATTGCTATGATAGTATTGATGTGATCTATTCCACCTACGTGGCGTGAAGGTGACAGTGTGCATGCTATGTTAGTACTTGGTTTAGTCGTATTGATCTTTCTTGCACTCTAAGGTTATTTAAATATGAACATTGAATTGTGGAGCTTGTTAACTCCGGCATTGAGGATTCGTGTAATCCTACGCAATGTGTTCATCATCCAACAAGAGAGTGTAGAGTATGCATTTATCTATTATGTTATGTGATCAATGTTGAGAGTGTCCACTAGTGAAAGTCTAATCCCTAGGCCTTGTTCCTAAATACTGCTATCGCTGCTTGTTTACTGTTTTACTGCGTTACTACTGCTGCGTTACTACTGCTTGTTTACTGTCCTGGGCAAAGCACTTTTCTGGTGCCGTTGCTACTATTTATTCATACCACCTGTATTTCACTATCTCTTCGCCGAACTAGTGCACCTATTAGGTGTGTTGGGGACACAAGAGACTTCTTGCTTTGTGGTTGCAGGGTTGCATGAGAGGGATATCTTTGACCTCTTCCTCCCCGAGTTCGATAAACCTTGGGTGATCCACTTAAGGGAAACTTGCTGCTGTTCTACAAACCTCTCGCTCTTGGAGGCTCAACACTGTCTACAAGAATAGAAGCTCCCGTAGACATCAAGCACTTTTCACGGCGCCGTTGCCGGGGAGGAAAGGTAAAAAGGCACTCATACTCCGGTTCCAGTGTAACGATGCTTTTCCGGCACCATTGTGTTTGTGCTCGAAGCTATTTCCTTTAGATCCTGCAATTGCATCTTTTTGTTTCTTGTTTACACTAGTTTGGCATAATGGACAACAATGAGCTTCTTATTCTATTTCCTGATTTAAGACATGGATGGTTTGATGCGAAAATTAAAAAACCTATGGAATCTTATTTGCATGCTGGTAGTAATATTAGTATGAACTCTTTGAACACCATTGTTGCTAATGATATGGAAAGTTCTAAGCTTGGGGAAGCTGGTTTTCATGATCTTTTTAGTCCCCCAAGCATTGAGGAGAAAATTTTATTTGATGATACTTTGCCTCCTATTTATGATGATTATAATAGTGGTCTTTTGGTACAACCTACTATGGAGAGTAAATTTTGTTGTGATTATACTATGCCTCCTACACTTGATGAGAATAATAATGATAGCTACTTTGTTGAATTTGCTCCCACTACAACTAATAAAATTGATTATGCCTATGTGGAGAGTAATAATTTTATGCATGAGACTCATGATAAGAATGCTTTATGTGATAGTTATATTGTTGAGTTTGCTCATGATGCTACTGAAAGTTATTATGAGAGAGGAAAATGTGGTTGTAGAAATTTTCATGTTACTAAAACACCTCTCTATGTGCTGAAATTTTTGAAGCTACACTTGTTTTATCTTCCTATGCTTGTTACTTTGCTCTTCATGAACTTGTTTATTTACAAGATTCCTATGCATAGGAAGCATGTTAGACTTAAATTTGTTTTGAATTTTCCTCTTGATGCTCTCTTTTGCTTCAAATACTATTTCTTGCGAGTGCATCATTAAAACTGCCTGAGCCCATCTTAATGGCTATAAAGAAAGAACTTCTTGGGAGATAACCCATGTGTTATTTTGCTACAGTACTTTGTTTTATATTTGTGTCTTGGAAGTTGTTTACTACTGTAGCAACCTCTCCTTATCTTAGTTTTGTGTTTTGTTGTGCCAAGTAAAGTCGTTGATAGAAAGGTTGATACTAGATTTGGATTACTGCGCAGTTCCAGATTTCTTTGCTGTCACGAATCTGGGTCTACCTCCCTGTAGGTAGCTCAGAAAATTAAGCCAATTTACGTGCGTGATCCTCAGATATGTACGCAACTTTCATTCAATTTGAGAATTTTCATTTGAGCAAGTCTGGTGGCCTAATAAAATCCATCTTTACGGACTATTCTGTTTTGACAGATTCTGCCTTTTATTTCGCATTGCCTCTTTTGCTATCTTGGATGAATTTCTTTGATCCATTAATGTCCAGTAGCTTTATGCAATGTCCAGAAGTGTTAAGAATTATTGTGTCACCTCTGAACATGTGAATTTTTATTATGCACTAACCCTATAATGAGTTGTTTCGAGTTTGGTGTGGAGGAAGTTTTCAAGGGTCAAGAGAGGAGGATGATATACTATGATCAAGAAGAGTGAAAGCTCTAAGCTTGGGGATGCCCCGGTGGTTCACCCCTGCATATTATAAGAAGACTCAAGCGTCTAAGCTTGGGGATGCCCAAGGCATCCCCTTCTCCATCGACAAGCATTATCGGGTTCCTCCCCCGAAACTATATTTTTATTCCGTCACATCTTATGCACTTTGCTTGGAGCGTCGGTTTGTTTTTGTTTTTTTTGTTTTGTTTGAATAAAATGGATCCTAGCATTCACTTTATGGGAGAGAGACACGCTCCACTGTAGCATATGGACAAATATGTCCTTAGGCTCTACTCATAGTATTCATGGCGAAGTTTCTTCTTCGTTAAATTGTTATATGGTTGGAATTGGAAAATGATACATGTAGTAAATTGCTATAATGTCTTGGATAATGTGATACTTGGCAATTGTTGTGCTCATGTTTAAGCTCTTGCATCATATACTTTGCACCCATTAATGAAGAAACACTTAGAGCTTGCTAATTTGGTTTGCATATTTGGTTTCTCTAGAGTCTAGATAACATCTAGTATTGAGTTTTGAACAACAAGGAAGACAGTGTAGAGTGTTATAATGTTTACAATATGTCTTTTATGTGAGTTTTGCTGCACCGTTCATCCTTGTGTTTGTTTCAAATAACCTTGCTAGCCTAAACCTTGTATCGAGAGGGAATACTTCTCATGCATCCAAAATACTTGAGCCAACCACTATGCCATTTGTGTCCACCATACCTACCTACTACATGGTATTTATCCGCCATTCCAAAGTAAATTGCTTGAGTGCTACCTTTAAAATTCCATCATTCACCTTTGCAATATATAGCTCATGGGACAAATAGCTTAAAAACTATTGTGGTATTGAATATGTACTTATGCACTTTATCTCTTATTAAGTTGCTTGTTGTGCGATAACCATGCTTCGGGGACGCCATCAACTATTCTTTGTTGAATATCATGTGAGTTGCTATGCATGTCCGTCTTGTCTGAAGTAAGAGAGATCTACCACCTTCATGGTTGGAGCATGCATATTGTTAGAGAAGAACATTGGGCCGCTAACTAAAGCCATGATCCATGGTGGAAGTTTCAGTTTTGGACATATATCCTCAATCTCATATGAGAATAATAATTGTTGCCACATGCTTATGCATTAAAGAGGAGTCCACTATCTGTTGTCCATGTTGTCCCGGTATGGATGTCTAAGTTGAGAATAATCAAAAGCGAGAAATCCAAAATGCGAGCTTTCTCCTTAGACCTTTGTACAGGCGGCATGGAGGTACCCCATTGTGACACTTGGTTAAAACATGTGCATTGCAAAGATCCGGTAGTCCAAGCTAATTAGGACAAGGTGCGGGCACTATTAGTATACTATGCATGAGACTTGCAACTTGTAAGATATAATTTTCATAACTCATATGCTTTATTACTACCGTTGACAAAATTGTTTCATGTTTTCAAAATAAAAGCTCTAGCAAAAATATAGCAATCGATGCTTTCCTCTTTGAAGGACCATTCTTTTACTTTTATGTTGAGTCAGTTCACCTATCTCTCTCCACCTCAAGAAGCAAACACTTGTGTGAACTGTGCATTGATTCCTACATACTTGCATATTGTACTTGTTATATTACTCTATGTTGACAATTATCCATGAGATATACATGTTACAAGTTTAAAGCAACCGCTGAAACTTAATCTTCCTTTGTGTTGCTTCAATACCTTTACTTTGATTTATTGCTTTATGAGTTAACCCTTATGCAAGACTTATTGATGCTTGTCTTGAAGTACTATTCATGAAAAGTCTTTGCTTTATGATTCACTTGTTTACTCATGTCATTACCATTGTTTTGATTGCTGCATCCACTACATATGTTTACAAATAGTATGATCAAGGTTATGATGGCATGTCACTTCAGAAATTATCTTTGTTATCGTTTTACTCGCTCGGGACGAGCAGAACTAAGCTTGGGGATGCTTGATACGTCTCCGACGTATCGATAATTTCTTATGTTCTATGCCATATTATTGATGATACCTACATGTTTTATGCACACTTTATGTCATATTCGTGCATTTTCCGGAACTAACCTATTAACAAGATGCCGAAGAGCCGGTTCTGTTTTCTCGCTGTTTTTGTTTCAGAAATCCTAGTAACGAAATATTCTCTGAATCGGACGAAATCAAGACCCGGGTTCCTATTTTCACCGGAAGCATCCGAACACACGAGAAGGACCGGAGGGGGGCACCGGGCCCCCGGACCATAGGCCGGCGCGGCCCGGGCCCTGGCCGCGCCGCCCTATAGTGTCGTCGCCCCTTCAGCCCTCCTGCGCCGCCTCTTCGCCTATTTAAAGCCTCCGTCGAGAAAACCCTGATGCGAAGAACCACGATACGGAAAACCTTCCAGAGCCGCCGCCATCGCGAAGCCAAGATCTGGGGGAAAGGAGTCTCTGTTCCGGCACCCTGCCAGAGCGGGGAAGTGCCCCCGGAAGGCTTCTCCATCGACACCGCTGCCATCTCCACCGCCATCTTCATCACCGATGCTGCTCCCATGAGGAGGGAGTAGTTCTCCATCGAGGCTCGGGGCTGTACCGGTAGCTATGTGGTTCATCTCTCTCCTATGTGCTTCAATACAATAATCTCATGAGCTGCCTTACATGATTGAGATTCATATGATGATGCTTGTAATCTAGATGTCATTGTGCTAGTCAAGTGAGTTTTACTTATGTGATTTCCGGAGACTCCTTGTCCCACGTGTGTAAAGGTGACGAGTGTGTGCACCGTGTGGGTCTCTTAGGCTATATTTCACGTAATACTTACTCACTGTTATGAATGGCGTAGTGAAGTGCTTATTTATATCTCTTTATGATTGCAATGTGTTTTGTATCACAATTTATCTATGTGCTACTCTAGTGATGTGTTATTAAAGTAGTTTATTCCTCCCGCACGGTGTAATGGTGACAGGTGTGTGCATCCGTGTTAGTACTTGGCGTATGCTATGATCACGATCTCTTGTAGATTGTGAAGTTAACTATTGCTATGATAGTATTGATGTGATCTATTCCTCCTACGTGGCGTGAAGGTGACAGTGTGCATGCTATGTTAGTACTTGGTTTAGTCGTATTGATCTTTCTTGCACTCTAAGGTTATTTAAATATGAACATTGAATTGTGGAGCTTGTTAACTCCGGCATTGAGGATTCGTGTAATCCTACGCAATGTGTTCATCATCCAACAAGAGAGTGTAGAGTATGCATTTATCTATTCTGTTATGTGATCAATGTTGAGAGTGTCCACTAGTGAAAGTCTAATCCCTAGGCCTTGTTCCTAAATATCGCTATCGCTGCTTGTTTACTTGTTTTTACTGCGTTACTACTGCTGCGTTACTATCGCTTGTTTATCGTCCCGGGCAAAGCACTTTTCCGGTGCCGTTGCTACTATTTATTCATACCACCTGTATTTCACTATCTCTTCGCCGAACTAGTGCACCTATTAGGTGTGTTGGGGACACAAGAGACTTCTTGCTTTGTGGTTGCAGGGTTGCATGAGAGGGATATATTTGACCTCTTCCTCCCTGAGTTCGATAAACCTTGGGTGATCCACTTAAGGGAAACTTGCTGCTGTTCTACAAACCTCTGCTCTTGGAGGCCCAACACTGTCTACAAGAATAGAAGCTCCCGTAGACATCAAGTATATCTAAATTTCCAGGGTTAGACTCGAGGACGCGTGTTGCGGTGCAGAAATGAAAGACGTGCAATTGTTGACGCGTACACGCCGGTCGCGGTGCAGAAGTCGAAGACGTGCAATCGTGGACGCGTGGCGCATTGCGAAGTCCAAGACGTGCGGACGTGCGGCGGTGGACGCGTAGGACGCGGGTCGCATTAACCACCCCTTGACTTTATAGACGCCTCCTCCCACTATCTCTGTCACTCTCACTCGCCTACGCAACGCCGCCTCTCTCACGTCCCATCATCTTCTCCAAAGCAAAAAACCCTCTCCCTCTCCCTCTCCTCTCGCCGGCGAGATGGACAAGGAGAATGCCAATCCCATCGTCCACGGCGCCGTCGGCTCCAAGCGCGACGCCTCCCTCTTCGACGCCGTCCCCTCAATGGACGTCGCCGCCGTCCCCTCAACGGACGTCGCCGCCGCCTCCGCCGGTGCATCGGAGGCTGCTGCCGCCGGTCGCGGCCAGATCCCGCCGGGATGGGACCCCTACGAGCCGGTGCCGTACGTCCCGCCCCGAACCGCTACGACACCTCCATAGAGGACCCATGGAACGAGGTAACTACGGTTTGCTTCCTTTTTTTGTTCCCCATTCCTTTTTGAACCCTATTTGTGCTGGTGTAGATGGATCTGTGGATGGATGAGTATTGGGCTAATATTTGCGCCGATTTTATTCCATTTTTCTTTGATCCCTCCTTGATTTCGTTTAAGATTTGGGGTTCGGCCGTTCGGTTAATTTATGCAAGTAATAATGGGATCTCAATCGGTTAATTTATGCAAGTAATCATAGGATCTCAATCGGTTATTTTATGCACGAATCAAAAGATATCAACCGTTTAATTTGCAAATAATCTGGAATGTGTTCAAGTTCAGATCTGAAATCTGTTTCTTTGCCTATGATGAATCGGTGGGCACAAATTTTTACGGGGAGGGTTCAGCGAACCATTTACGTGTACAAATCTGTTGTGCATGAGCTTTGGTTCGCTTACACCGTCCCTGTAGACATATAATCGTGTCCACTCTAACCGAGGCTGCCTCTGTTTTTCCTAACTTTGTTATCATGCACGTTTGCAACTCATTCACTAATAAATTCCCGTTTGATATGGATCAGCTGTCGCGGCAGCGACGTCGGCAGCGACGACGAGCACCATGACGTCAAGACTCGCCGAGGTGCTGCGGAGGCTGCAGGTTGGCCGAGTACGTCTCCTACCTCGACGTCGCCAAGGGTGTCAACGAGTGCCCTTTCTGCACTAGGAGGCTCGGCGGCACTGACTTCAACTGCGTCCTCACGCATGCCGAGAACATCGGCCACACCAACCCCAAGGTCGGCGCGTCGGTGAACCCCAACTCCTTCCGCGCCAAGCACTTGGTGCTCGGCATGCACCCCCGCAGCATCCAGCGGGTGGAGATCTCCGGCGGGCGCATGCCTCCGCTCAAGCCCAAGGCTCCCAAGGGGAGCAACAAGTGGAGGCAGAGGCAGATGGGGTAGGCGGAGTCCTGGACGTGTGCCGCTGCTGCCTCCTCCATTTTGTTGTTGGGATCCCTTTGTTGTTAGCTAGGGATCCCTCGTTGTTATGTTGTTAGTATGATGGTACTGTACTCGCTGTGAAGAACCTCGAACCCTACTATGTTTGGCTGCTGAATGCGGCTTATTATCTATATTATCTATCCCTATTCTACTATATGACCTTGTGAATTTATCGTACATTCCCCGTAGATTTGCTTCTAGATTTAACTACATACATATGGACTAGATGGAGTACTAGATTGGGCTCCCTACTAGATTTGCTGCCATATTGGGCAAACAACGAGGGCCAAAAGGCACAAATAATAATTGAAGAAAGACAGAAATGCAAGCTTCTCTAGATTTGATACTAATTAGGTGAAAAAAGGCAGAGAGAAGGAGGCGGAAAAGGTACTGTTAAAAGGGAAATGCCAATGGCCGAGAGAGACAAAACCCAGCTCCTGCTCACGTGCAACCAAACGCTATCTCGTCCTGTCACACGCGGTCCCTTTCTACCAGCCCCACGCGACGCGGGCCCACACGACGCGGCCCCACACGTCAGCACGGAGCGGTCAACTTAACGGGAATCCTGCCGTCTGAGCCGCCTTCTGCGGGTTTCAAACAAGCACTTGGGGAAAACTGAGGAAAAACTAAGGAGCTGGGGAAAACTGAGCACAACTAAGGAACTGAGGGCACGAAAATAGAAATCCCTTTATGATATTATCACCGGCTCTGTCTACTGCTTCTTGGAATTCGGAAACGCCAAATTAGCATGCTTATATTCAACATACACTAAATTTTGACTGTTCAGTTTGTAACATAGTGTTATGCACTCGCTTGTCAACATTTGCATTCCTCTGAACTATGCACTTTACACAACCTAATTCTTCCACTTACATTCAGCGCTACGCACCCGTAGTACCTCCCATGTTTCCTTCACCATCCCGATGCCGAGCTTGCGGGAATATGGCGGGCCCATGTACATACCCCGCATATAACACCTCCTATGGCTCTATCTACCTTTCTAATAACTCCTTCACAGAGTTACAGGTATGTATTCTCAGTGGTTTAGCATGAATTGGCATATAGTAAAGTCTTGTTTTTAGTCTTCCTGCTTCTTACATTAGTATCAATTTTCACCTGCAGACTGTACCTTGTGAACTTCGTCCAATGATTAACCAGATGTGTCCGCATGAAGGGTCTTTCACTATGCATGGCAATGACAAATTGATGAACACCTACACGGTCTATGAGGTGTATGTCTACAAGACGCAGGCCATCACATATTTGTATGGACATGATTGGAGAAAGTTTGCTTTTGACTACGGTCTGAAGAAGGGCGACGAGCCGAGGATCGAAACTCAAACGGGCAGATATACATAATTGCTTACAGAGTTGGAGACACTTCCAAATATATAATATGTAACTTTTTTGTACTCATATCCTTTGATTACTGCATTCTGAGCAGTTGTTCTAAACCATTCCCTCTTTTCTAGCTTGCTGGGTTTAACATGATCAAAGCTGCAGATCCCCTGATGGAACAGGAGCGGATGTCACAAAGGGCACCCACACCAAGCACCGGCACCGGCTTCCCACTCTCCCGCATCAGCACCGGTTCCTCGTACTCAGCACCGTTTATTGCATCTACCCAGCGAGGCCCCTACATCGGCATTGGTTCCCGTAGAGGACCCATATACTACACCTGCCCAGCAGGCTCCTGCATCAGCACTGGTTCCTCTAGCCGCACCGTTTACTGCACCTGCCCAACAGCTCTCCGCATCAGCACCGGTTCCTCTAGAGGCACCGTTTATTGCACCCGCCCGCCAGCTCTCCCGCATCGGCACTCAGCTCGTGTACCAGCCCGGGCTCCCGCACCTGCCCCGACCGGATCACCGAGGTCTCAGCTCATTGCTGTGGCCACCCGTGTGGTGACCAGGACGCATCCGAAGGCTATGTTCGTGAGTATATGACAAGCATAACTCGCTCTTATCTTGATGTCTTCTCCGCTCAAAGTCTCACATGGTTCAGTCTTCAGTGCATTGGTGCCATTGACTAATTTTTGTTGGTATCTCTTGCTTTGAATCAGAAATTTCCTTAAAGTATCGCCAAGGATCTCAATGCTGGCCGAAGGGGCAAGATTTCCCTCGTCATGGAGAGTGAAGGTCTCACCGTGGAGGGACGGTACTCCGTCAGTCCCACAGATGGCCGCTTGGCTGTTACTTCCGTGTGGAAAAAGTTCATTGACGGTGCCAAACTTCGCATTGGATCAAAGTTGAAGGTCAAGATCTTTCGATGCCGCTGTGACATGCTGGTCATCAAGTTTGCGGTTGCCTAGTTCTATTGTCCCATGAGCCCTTAGCAAATGCATTTGTAGTTATACTTATATAAGGTTATCTTATCTGAACTGCTAATTAATTGTATGGGTGGTAAAACTCCGGCAAGCTTTTGCTCTTAGCAAGTATGTATGTATGATCAGCTATTATGATAACTAATGTTTGTGTTCATCTTAATTTGCATTTCCGTTTTAGAAAGAAACTTAACTTCTATTTTGGCTGACTCGTTAGAGAACTATCAGATTGAATCCACAACATGATTCAAATAGATTCATTACACCAAGCCACATGTCTTGACCTTGCTATACACTAGTTCCATTAATCAGTGCAAGAAGGCTTACCTGAGCTGCCTGAACCACGGCAGATTCGAATCCACCTTAGCTATCTAGCTAGAAATACAACCTTTGCAGAAAGAGGATTTGCAGTACGGGGAGGCTGACATTGGGGACCCATGAGCCAGCAGCGTCGTCAACGTTTTAAAGGCGGCAGGAGATCGAAACAAAAAAAAAGCCAAAAATCAGTTGGTAAACAAAATCCAAGAAATGAAACTTTTACCTTTCTGAGAGGATGACATGCGGGACCCATGAGGCAGCGAAGCATCCTCAACTATTCCAAGGCGGCGGGGATCAAAATAAAAATAGGAAATAGCCAGAAATTAATTAGGGTAAAAATAAATCTATCAAAGGAAACCTTTATTGTTCATAGAGGATGACATGTGGGACCGACCCGCCACTGCGTCGTCATGGTTTCAAAGGGGGCAGGGGATCAAAAGAAAAAGGCAAATAACCAGAAATTAGGGGTAAAAAATAAATCCAACAAAGGAAACTTTTATTGTTCATAGAGGATGACATGCGGGACCGATGAGCCAGCAGCTTCATCAACGTTTCAAAGTCGGCATGAGATTGAAAGAAAAAGGCAAGTGACCAAATATCAGGAGCCAAAAATAATCCAAGAAAAGAAATTTTATTGTACATAGAGGATGACATGCGGGACCCATTTTGCAGCAGCGGTCTCAACATTTCCAAGGCGGCACATGACCAAAAGAAAAATGAAGTAGCCGTAAATCGGGGGTGAAAAAATCCAAGAAAAGAAAGATTTCAATTGGGCTGCATCCGGACATACGGGCCTTCGAACTATCCTGCCTGGGCCTTTTGACTCGTACAATTTCAGCCCACTCCAAAACAGGAAAGTTCGGATTTTTCTAAAAAAACAGGAAAGTCCTATGCTTCGCAAAAACACAAAACAAGGAGATTCAACATATAAGTTTGTTTATGTAAAAATAAAGATTTAATTTATCTGTTTGCAATAGCTCAGAGCGAAATACAATGTTTATTGTCTGCAAAATAATCAAGATATCACATGTTTCTTGTACGGGGAGGCTGACATCGGGGACCCATGAGCCAGCAGCGTCGTCAACGTTTTAAAGGCGGCAGGGGATGGAAAGAAAAAATAAACCACAAATCTGTTGGTAAAAAATACAAGAAAAGAAACATTTTCGTTCTGAGAGGATGACATGCGGGACCCATGAGGCAGCAGCATCCTCAGCGTTTATTATTCATAGAGGTTGACATGTGGGACCCGTGAGCCAGCAGCGCCCTGAACGTTTTAAAGGCTGCAGGAGATCGAAAGAAAAAATAAGCCAAAAATCGTTTGGTCAACAAAATCCAAGAAAAGAAACATTTACCGTTCTGACAGGATGACATGCGGGACCCATGAGGCAGCGAAGCATCCTCAACGATTCCAAGGCGGCAGGGGATCAAAGGAAAAAAGGAAATATCCCGAAATTAATTAGGGGTTCAAAATAAATCCATCAAAGGAAACTTTTATTGTTCACGAGAGGATGACATGTGGGACCAGCACTGCCACCTGCGTCGTCATCGTTTCAAAGGGGCAGGAGATCAAAAGAAAAAGGCAAATAGCCAGAAATTAGGGGTCAAAAATAACTCCAAGAAAGGAAACTTTTATTGTTCGTAGAGGATGACATGCGGGACCCGGGAGCCGGCAGCTTACTCAACGTTTCAAAGGCGGCATGAGATCGAAAGAAAAAGGCAAGTGACAAAATATCGGAGCCAAAGATAATCCAAGAAAAAAACTTTATTGTACATAGAGGATGACATGCGGGTCCCAATTAGCGGCAGCGGTCTCAACGTTTCAAATGCGGCTTGAGATCAAAAGAAAAAGAAAGTTGATTGTACATAGAGGATGACATGCGGGTCCCATGAGTCGGCAGCTTACTCAACGTTTCCAAGGCGGCAGGGGATCAAAAGAAAAAGGAAATAGCCAAAAATCAGAGGGTGAAAAAAAACCCAAGAAAATAAACTTTTATAGCACATAGAGGATGACATGCGGGTCCCATGAGCCAGCAGGTTCCTCAACGTTTCAAACGTGGCATGAGATCGAAATAAAAAGGCAAGTGACCAAATATCAGGAGCCAAAAATAATTCAAGAAAAGAAACTTGAGTGTACATAGAGGATGACATGCGGGTCCCATTTAGCAGCAGCGGTATCACCGTTTGAGAAGCGGCAGGGATCGAAAGAAAAAGGCAAGTGACCAAATATGAGGTGCCAAAAAAATCCAAGAAAAGAAAGTTTTATAGTACATAGAGGATGACATGCGGGTCCCATGAGCCTGCAGGGTCCTCAACGTGGCATGAGATCGAAAGAAAAATGCAAGTGACCAAATATCGGGAGCCAAAAATAATTCAAGAAAAGAAACTTGATTGTACATAGAGGATGACATGCGGGTCCCATTTAGCAGACAGCGGTATCACCGTTTGAGAGGCTGCACGGGATCGAAAGAAAAAGGCAAGTGACCAAATATGAGGTTCCAAAAAAATCCTAGAAAAGAAAGTTTTATAGTACATAGAGGATGACATGCGGGTCCCATTTAGCAGACAGCGGTCTCACCGTTTGAGAGGCGGCAGGGGATCGAAAGAAAAAGGTAAGTGACCAAATATGAGGTGCCAAAAAAAATCCAAGAAAAGAAAGTTTTATAGTACATAGAGGATGACATGCGGGTCCCATTTAGCGACAGCGGTATCACCGTTTGAGAGGCGGCAGGGGATCGAAAGAAAAAGGCAAGTGACCAAATTTGAGGTGCCAAAAAAAAACTCCAAGAAAAGAAAGTTGATTGCTCATAGAGGATGACATGCGGGTCCCAATTAGCAGACAGCGGTGTCAACGTTTCCAAGGCGGCAAGGGATCAAAAGAAAAAGGAAGTAGCCGAAATCGGGGGTCAAAAAAAATCCAAGAATAGAAAGAATTTTGGTTCATAGAGGATGACATGCGGGACCCATGATCCCGCATCGTAAACGGCTCGATCGGAGAGCGTTGAACGAGATGGCGCGATCGAGAAAAAAACAATGCCGAGAGGCTGCCATCCGGGCCCTACATCCCTCGGCGGTGCGGATTTACGTTGACTCGGCCGGCGAACCCGAGAATTCGAGATGCACCACGTCCCGGGCCACCATACGCAACGTTTTGGCCGTTTCGTCGGGCTAGGTGGCCTCAAAAACGAGAAAAAAAACGTTTTGACATGCACAACGGACAGACCCAAAATCGTCGGCCATGGTACACCAGCAACCACGGCGCGACTTCAACTTCGTCGGCCATGGCAACTTTTCTTGTAGTGTTGAGACTCCAAACCCCTCTGTTAATGCTTCATCTCTTGATGTCACTTGATTCACACTTTCTGCGCCTAGTTGAAAGGCGTTAAAGAAAAGCGCTTATGGGAGACAACCCATTATTTTACTTCTGCACTTTTGTTTTATATTTGAGTCTTGGAAGTTGTTACTACTGTAGCAACCTCTCCTTATCTTTATTTTATTGCATTGTTGTGTGATACGTCTCAAACGTATCTATAATTTATTATGTTCCATGCTACTTTTATGATGATACTCACATGTTTTATACACACTTTATGTCATTTTATGCATTTTCCGGCACTAACCTATTGATGAGATGCCGAAGAGCCAGTTGCTGTTTTCTGCTGTTTTTGGTTTCAGAAATCCTACAAAGGAAATATTCTCGGAATTGGACGAAATCAACGCCCAGGGTCTTATTTTTCCACGAAGCTTCCGGAAGACCGAGGAGATACGAAGTGGGGCCACGGGCGCCGACACCATAAGGCGGCGCGGCCAGGGTGGGCCCCGCGCCGCCCTGTGGTGTGGGGCCCCCGTGCCTCCTCCGACTCCGCCCTTCCGCCTACTTAAAGCCTTCGTCGCAAAACCCCAGTACCGAGAGCCACGATGCGGAAAACCTTCCATAGACGCCGCCGCCGCCAATCCCATCTCGGGGGATTCAGGAGATCGCCTCCGGCACCCTGCCGGAGAGGGGAATCATCTCCCGGAGGTCTCTTCATCACCATGATCGCCTCCGGATTGATGTGTGAGTAGTTCACCCCTGGACTACGGGTCCATAGCGATAGCTAGATGGTTGTCTTCTCCTCATTGTGCTATCATGTTAGATCTTGTGAGCTGCCTATCATGATCAAGATCATCTATTTGTAATGCTACATGTTGTGTTTGTTGGGATCCGATAAATATGGAATACTATGTCAAGTTGATTATCAATCTATCATATATATGTTGTTTATGTTCTTGCATGCTCTCCGTTGCTAGTAGAGGCTCGGCCAAGTTGATACTTGTAACTCCAAGAGGGAGTATTTATGCTCGATAGTGGGTTCATGCCTCCATTGAATGCAGGACGATGTGACGAAAGTTCTAAGGTTGTGGATGTGTCTGTTTCCACTAGGGATAAAACATCAATGCTTTGTCTAAGGATATTTGTGTTGATTACATTACGCACCATACTTAATGCAATTGTCCGTTGTTTGCAACTTAATACCTGGAAGGGGTTCGGATGATAACTCCGAAGGTGGACTTTTTAGGCATAGATGCATGCTGGATAGCGGTCTATGTACTTTGTCGTAATGCCCCGATTAAATCTCATAGTAGTCATCATGATATATGTATGTGCATTGTTATGCCTTCTTTATTTGTCAATTGCCCAACCGTAATTTGTTCACCCAACATGCCATTTATCTTATGGGAGAGACACCACTAGTGAACTGTGGACCCCGGTCCATTCTTTACATCTGAAATACAATCTACTGCAATACTTGTTCTTTACTGTTCTTCGCAAACAAACATCATCATCCACACTATACATCTAATCCTTTGTTTATAGCAAGCCGTTGAGATTGACAATCTCACTGTTACATTGGGGCAAAGTACTTTGATTGTGTTGTGCAGGTTCCACGTTGGCGCCGGAATCCGTGGTGTTGCGCCGCACTACACTCCGCCACCAACAACCTTCACGTGCTCCTTGACTCCTACTGGTTCGATAACCTTGGTTTCTTACTGAGGGAAAACTTGCTGCTGTATGCATCACACCTTCCTCTTGGGGTTCCCAACGGACGTGTGCTTTACGCGTATCATTGTGCCAAGTAAATTATTTGATAGTAGGGTTGATACTAGATTTGGATTACTGCGCAGAAACAGATTTCTTACTGTCACGAAATTGAGCAGCCCCGTCTGTAGGTAACTCAGAAAAATCTGCCAATTTACATGCGTGATCCTCAGATATGTACGCAACTTTAATTCAATTTGAGCTTTTTCATCTGAGCAAGTTAAGTGCCCCAGAAAAATTCGTCTTTACGGACTGTTCTGTTTTGACAGATTCTGCCTTTTATTTCGCATTGCCTCTTTTGCTATGTTTGATGGATTTCTTTGTTCCATTAACTTTCAGTAGCTTTGTCCAATGTCCTGAAGTGTTAAGAATGATTATGTCACCTCTGAATATGTGAATTTTCGATTATGCACTAACCCTCTAATGAGTTTGTTTTGAGTTTGGTGTGGAGGAAGTTTTCAAGGGTCAAGAGAGGAGGATGATACAATATGATCAAGAAGAGTGAAAAGTATAAGCTTGGGGATGCCCCCGTTGTTCATCCCTGCATATTTTAAGAAGACTCAAGCATCTAAGCTTGGGGATGCCCAAGGCATCCCTTCTTCATCGACAACTTATCAGGTTACCTCTAGTAAAACTATATTTTTATTCCGTCACATCTTATGTGCTTTACTTGGAGCGTCTGTATGTTTTTATTTTTGTTTTTGTTTGAATAAAATCGGATCCCAGCATTCTTTGTGTGGGAGAGAGACACGCTCCGCTCGTTCATATGAACACTGGTGTTCTTAGATTTACTTTTAATGTTCATGGCGAAGGATGAAACTACTTCGTTCATTGTTATATGGTTGGAAACAGGAAATGCTTCATGTGGTAATTGATATAATGTCTTGAATTATTTGATACTTGGCAATTGTTGTGCTCATATAGATCATGTTTAAGCTCTTGCATCATGTACTTGGCACCTATAAATGAAGAACTACATAGAGCTTGTTAAAATTTGGTTTGCATGATTGGTCTCTCTAGAGTCTAGATATTTTCTGGTGAGGTGTTTGAACAACAAGGAAGACAGTGTAGAGTCTTATAACGCTTGCAATATGTTCTTATGTAAGTTTTGCTGTAACGGTTTATACTTGAGTTTGCTTCAAACAACCTTGCTAGCCTAAGCCTTGTATTGAGAGGGATTACTTCTCGTGCATCCAAATCCTTGAGCCAAAAACTATGCCATTTGTGTCCACCATACCTACCTACTACATGGTATTTCTCTGCCATTCCAAAGTAAATTACTTGAGTGCTACCTTTAAAATTCTATTCTTTGTCTTTGCAATATATAGCTCATGGGAAAATAGCCTTAAAAACTATTGTGGTAAAGAATATGTAGCTTATGTGTCTTATTTCTTATAAGTTGCTTGTTGAGCGGTAACCATGTTTCTGCGGATGCCACCAACTATTACACCTTTGTTGAATATCATGTGAGTTGCTATGCATGTTCGTCTTGTCTGGAGTAAGGGTGATTTATCATGATCAAATGGTTTGAGTATGCATATTGTTAGAGAAGAACATTGGGCCGCTAACTAAAACCATGAATCATGGTGGAAGTTTCAGTTTGGACATCAATCCTCAATCTCTTATGAGAATATTATCTGTTGTTGAATGCTTATGCATTAAAGAGGAGTCCATTACCTGTTGTCTATGTTGTCCCGATATGGATGTCTAAGTTGAGAATAATCAAAAGCGAGAAATCCAATGCGAACTTTCTTCTTAGACCTTTGTACAGGCGACATAGAGGTACCCCTTTGTGACACTTGGTTGAAACATATGTTATGCAATGATAATCCATGTAAATCCAAGCTAATTAGGACAAGGTGCGAGCACTATTGGTAATCTATGCATGAGGCTTGCAACTTATAAGATGTCTTATACATAACACATATGATTTATTACTACCGTTGACAAAATTGTTTCTATGTTTTCAAAATGAAAAGCTCTAGCACAAAAATAGTAATCCATGCTTCCTCTGCGAAGGGCCTTTCTTTTACTTTATGTTGAGTCAGTTTACCTACTTCTTTCTATCTTAGAAGCAAACACTTGTGTGAACTGTGTGCATTGATTCTTACATGTTTACCTATTGCACTTGTTATATTACTTTGTGTTGACAATTATCCATGAGATAAACATGTTGAAGTGGAAAGCAACTGCTGAAACTTATATCTTCCTTTGTGTTGCTTCAAAGCTTTTTTTACTAAGAATCTATTGCTTTATGAGTTAACTCTTATGCAAGTCTTATTGATGCTTGTCTTGAAAGTACTATTCATGAAAAGTCTTTGCTATATGATTCAGTTGTTTATTCATTGTCTTTACCATTGCTTCGAATCACTACATTCATCTCATATGATTTACAATAGTTTTGATCAAGATTATGATAGCATGTCACTTCAGAAATTATCCTTGTTATCGTTTACCTACTCGGGGGCGAGTAGGAACTAAGCTTGGGGATGCTTGATACGTCTCAAACGTATCTATAATTTCTTATGTTCCATGCTACTTTTATGATGATACTCACATGTTTTATACACACTTTATGTCATTATTATGCATTTTCCGGCACTAACCTATTGACGAGATGCCGAAGAGCCGATTCTTGTTTTCTCGCTGTTTTTGGTTTCAGAAATCCTACAAAGAAAATATTCTCGGAATTGGACGAAATCAATGCCCAGGGTCTTATTTTTCCACGGAGCTTCCAGAAGATCGAAGAGCATACGGAGTGGGGCCACGAGGTGGCCAGACCATAGGCCGGCGCGGCCAGGGAGGGGCCCGCGCCTCCCTATGGTGTGGGCCCCTCGTCAGCCCTCCAACGCTGCCCTTCCGCCTACTTATAGCCTTCGCCGCAAAAGCCCCTGTACCGAGAGCCATGATACGGAAAACCTTCCAGAGACGCCGCCGCCAATCCCATCTCGGGGGATTCAGGAGATCGCCTCCGGCACCCTGCCGGAGAGGGGAATCATCTCCCGGAGGACTCTTCATCACCATGATCTCCTCCGGATTGATGTGTGAGTAGTTCACCCCCGGACTATGGGTCCATAGCGAGTAGCTAGATGGTTGTCTTCTCCTCATTGTGCTATCATGTTAGATCTTGTGAGCTGCCTATCATGATCAAGATCATCTATTTGTAATGCTACATGTTGTGTTTGTTGGGATCCGATGAATATGGAATACTATGTCAAGTTGATTATCAATCTATCATATATGTGTTGTTTATGTTCTTGCATGCTCTCCGTTGCTAGTAGAGGCTCGGCCAAGTTGATACTTGTAACTCCAAGAGGGAGTATTTATGCTCGATAGTGGGTTCATGCCTCCATTGAATCTAGGACGAAGTGATGAAAGTTCTAAGGTTGTGGATGTGCTCGTTGCCACTAGGGATAAAACATCAATGCTTTGTCTAAGGATATTTGTGTTGATTACATTACGCACCATACTTAATGCAATTGTCCGTTGTTTGCAACTTAATACCTGGAAGGGGTGCGGATGCTAACCTCGAAGGTGGATTTTTTAGGCATAGATGCATGCTTGGATAGCGGTCTATGTACTTTGTCGTAATGCCCTGATTAAATCTCATAGTAGTCATCGTGATATGTATGTGCATTGTTATGCCCTCTCTATTTGTCAATTGCCCAACTGTAATTCATTCACCCAACATGTTATTTCTTATCGGAGAGACACCACTAGTGAACTGTGGACCCCGGTCCATTCTTTTACATCTGAAATACAATCTCTGCAAACTCTGTTATTTACTGTTCTTCACAAACAAACATCATTTTCCACACCATACGTTTAATCCTTTGTTTACAGCAAGCCGGTGAGATTGACAACCTCACTATTAAGTTGGGGCAAAGTATTCTTATTGTGTTGTGCATGTTCCACGTTGGCGCCGGAATCCCTGGTGTTGCGCCGCACTACACTCCGTCAACAACAAGATTCACGTGTTCCTTGACTCCTACTGGTTCGATAACCTTGGTTTCTTACTGAGGGAAAACTTGCTGCTGTACGCATCACACCTTCCTCTTGGGGTTCCCAATAGACATGTGTCAATTACACGCCAGCACACATGTTGATTCACATTCCCTGCTCTATAGCTTTTGCCATCTTAACTTCTATTTGGCTCATTGTTTGTTACAAAAGTAACAGCCTCATATTACGTAGTTCGTGCCGAATTGAAGTCACTGAACATGTTACTCTACATTCCCTGTATAAGTAATACCATTATTATTTGTACCTGGTTCGTTGTTAGCTACTAAATTAACTGCCTCTATCAGTTCATTCACTAGCCTCTATGTGATGCATGTTACGTATTTTAAGTCTCTGAACACGTTGATTAGCATTCCCTGCACAACAAAGTTTAGATTATAATACCTTTACGGTTCGTTACTAGCTATGACAGATGTGTTCATGGCAAATTTAAGTAATTGAGCATGTTGGTTTGCATTAACTACTCTATAGTTATTGACATTATAACTACTATCGGGTTCATTCGTTGTTACAAAAGTAAGTGCCTTCTATTATGTAGTAGTTCATGTCAATTTAGAAGTAACAAAACATGTTGGTCTGCTTTTGCTGCAGTGCAAATGGTACAACTATTGTATCTATCTAGTTTGTCATAAGCCAGGCTAGTAACTACTGCTCTGGTTCAAGTACGTGTACCTTTCGTATTACTATAGGCCTGCGTGTGTGTATATATGCATGAACACACATTCTTGAGAGATTCCAACCACATATATAGTGTAATTATGTAGCTAATCGCTCACTATTTTCGGTGTTTAATGCATGAATACCACTGGGATGAAGGGTGTACGTACATACTGTTTATCATGCTGGAACTCGTATGTGCATGACTGATCGTGTCTTGATGCAGAGTAACAAAAAACTCCGTTTATAAATAAGGGCAACATCCGACATCTTCAACGAGTGTATCAACATAGTGAGTTGCATGAGACTTGACAGTAGTAAGTCTGTTGTTCTATTCTGACGTGCTCGGTTATATAAGCCACAAAATAATTCGATTGCTTGTTTATCTAGCACTATCTCAGCTGCTTAATGATTAGAACATCACATTTTTTATGTTGGTATAGATTATACACATCAATAGGAAGCTCCCAGCTTATTATTTGTCATCTGTCCACGTTAAAATGTTGTGGCTGTTGCTATGCGGCATGCACTCTTTATTTTCTTATTGGTAGTCTATATTAGCCCCATGCCGGTAGACTATCTATGCGCATCACAATGATCTTGCTATAACGAGGAAATAGTGAAATCCAAATTCTTTGGCAAACAACATTTCAGTGTCTTTGCCTTTCCATTGCTGATGTCTTAACTTGTAATGTATTTGTTTCAGATATAGGTGGCGCACGAACAACACAAAAGATTGTTGAATCCCTTCATTTTATTGCTAGGTTTAATTACCATTCAATCTCTCTCGGTTCTGTAATATTTTTTCACAGCCTTGCAGCTGATGTAATATTTTTTCAAGGCCTTGCAGCCGATGTAATATTTAGTTAGTTTCTATGGTTCTTTTGCACATTCTTTCTATGGTGCTTGTGGTAAGTGAGGCTATCCGACTGAAATCATGTGCTGCGTAAATATTCTCAGTATGTAACCGGCCGTTGTTGGCGCAATATAAATCACAAATTCCCATCCGGCAATGGCCCAATTAAGCGAAATCACATATGAGTCAGCCCGCTAAATCCTAAAGCGCCTAACAGGCCGGCATGTTAACATAGTAATTCGTAGTTGGGCCGGCCCAACCAGTAACAACGGGTTTCACGCACCTCGGCCCAACAAGACTATTGGGCCTTACTAGGCCCACATATATTATGTAGTGGGCTAATGAGCTGATCCACCAACTAAACGGGTCGACCCCTTACTTATTGGGCCATCCCAATTGATTTAAGGTGGACCCCACTTACTAACTAGGACGGCCCGGTAACAGGAAAGTGGGCCCCACATGCTTATTGGGCCAGCCCACTTGCTTTAAGGTGGACCCCACTTACTAATTAGGCCGGCCCGATAACAGGATAGTGGGCCCCACTTTTATTTTTGGGCCGACTGATGGCGTGTATTTCACACGTTCGTTGGGCAACCCCAAGAGGAAGGTATGATGCGCATAGCAGCAAGTTTTCCCTCAGAAAGAAACCAAGGTTTATCGAACCAGGAGGAGCCAAGAAGCACGTTGAAGGTTGATGGCGGCGGGATGTAGTGCGGCGCAACACCGGAGATTCCGGCGCCAACGTGGAACCCGCACAACACAACCAAAGTACTTTGCCCCAACGAAACAAGTGAGGTTGTCAATCTCACCGGCTTGTCTGTAACAAAGGATTAACCGTATTGTGTGGAAGATGATTGTTTGCGAGAGAAAATAGTAAAACAAGTATTGCAAGCAGATTTGTATTTCGAGTATTAAAAGAATGGACCGGGTCCACAGTTCACTAGAGGTGTCTCTCCCATAAGATAAAAGCATGTTAGGTGAACAAATTACAGTCGGGCAATTGACAAATAGAGAGGGCATAACAATGCACATACATGGCATGATAAGTATAGTGAGATTTAATTGGGCATTACGACAAAGTACATAGACCGCCATCCAACTCGCATCCATGCCTAAAAAGTCCACCTTCGGGTTATCGTCCGAACCCCTTCCGAGTATTAAGTTGCAAAGCAACGGACAATTGCATTAAGTATGGTGCGTAATGTAATCAACAACTACATCCTCGGGCATAGCGCCAATGTTTTATCCCTAGTGGCAACAAGCACAACACAACCTTAGAACTTTCTCGTCACTCTGTCCCGTGTGTCAATGCGGGCATGAACCCACTATCGAGCATAAATACTCCCTCTTGGAGTTAAAAGCAAAAACTTGGCCGAGCCTCTACTAGGAACGGAGAGCATGCAAGATCATAAACAACACATATGTAATAACTTGATAATTAACATAACATGGTATTCTCTATCCATCGGATCCCGACAAACACAACATAGAGTATTACGGATAGATGATCTTGATCATGTTAGGCAGCTCACAAGATCCAACAATGAAGCACAATGAGGAGAAGACAACCATCTAGCTACTGCTATGGACCCATAGTCCAGGGGTGAACTACTCACTCATCACTCCGGAGGCGACCATGGCGGTGTAGAGTCCTCCGGGAGATGAATCCCCTCTCCGGCAGGGTGCCGGAGGAGATCTCCGAATCCCCCGAGATGGGATCGGCGGCGGCGGCGTCTCGGTAAGGTTTTCCGTATCGTGGTTTTTCGCATCGTGGGTTTCGCGACGGAGGCTTTAAGTAGGCGGAAGGGCGAGTCGGGGGGCTAACGAGGGCCCACACCACGGGCGGCGCGGGCCCCCTTGGCCGCGCCGCCTTGTGGTTTGGCCACCTCGTGGCCCCACTTCGTATGCTCTTCGGTCTTCCGGAAGGTTCGTGGCAAAATAGGCCCCCGGGTCTTCGTTTCGTCCAATTCCGAGAATATTTTGTTACTAGGATTTCGAAACCAAAAACAGCAGAAAACGAGAACCGGCACTTCGGCATCTTGTTAATAGGTTAGTTCCGGAAAATGCACGAATATGACATAAAGTGTGCATAAAACATGTAGGTATCATCAATAATATGGCATAGAACATAAGAAATTATCGATACGTCGGAGACGTATCAAGCATCCCCAAGCTTAGTTCTGCTCGTCCCGAGCGAGTAAAACGATAACAAAGATAATTTCTGAAGTGACATGCCATCATAACCTTGATCATACTATTTGTAAACATATGTAGTGGATGCAGTGATCAAAACAATGGTAATGACATGAGTAAACAAGTGAATCATAAAGCAAAGACTTTTCATGAATAGTACTTCAAGACAAGTATTAATAAGTCTCGCATAAGAGTTAACTCATAAAGCAATAAATCAAAGTAAAGGTATTGAAGCAACACAAAGGAAGATTAAGTTTCAGCGGTTGCTTTCAACTTGTAACATGTATATCTCATGGATAATTGTCAACATAGAGTAATATAACAAGTACAATATGCAAGTATGTAGGAATCAATGCACAGTTCACACAAGTGTTTGCTTCTTGAGGTGGAGAGAGATAGGTGAACTGACTCAACATAAAAGTAAAGAGAATGGTCCTTCAAAGAGGAAAGCATCGATTGCTATATTTGTGCTAGAGCTTTTATTTTGAAACATGAAACAATTTTGTCAACGGTAGTAATAAAGCATATGAGTTATGAAAGTTATATCTTACAAGTTGCAAGTCTCATGCATAGTATACTAATAGTGCCCGCACCTTGTCCTAATTAGCTTGGACTACCGGATCTCTGCAATGCACATGTTTTAACCAAGTGTCACAATGGGGTACCTCCATGCCGCCTCGTACAAAGGTCTAAGGAGAAAGCTCGCATTTTGGATTTCTCGCTTTTGATTATTCTCAACTTAGACATCCATACCGGGACAACATGGACAACAGATAATGGACTCCTCTTTAATGCATAAGCATGTGGCAACAATTATTATTCTCATATGAGATTGAGGATATATGTCCAAGACTGAAACTTCCACCATGAATCATGGCTTTAGTTAGCGGCCCAAAGTTCTTCTCTAACAATATGCATGCTCCAACCATGAAGGTGGTAGATCTCTCTTACTTCGGACAAGACGGACATGCATAGCAACTCACATGATATTCAACAAAGAATAGTTGATGGCGTCCCCTGAAACATGGTTATCGCACAACAAGCAACTTAATAAGAGATAAAGTGCATAAGTACATATTCAATACCACAATAGTTTTTAAGCTATTTGTCCCATGAGCTATATATTGCAAAGGTGAATGATGGAATTTTAAAGGTAGCACTCAAGCAATTTACTTTGGAATGGCGGATAAATACCATGTAGTAGGTAGGTATGGTGGACACAAATGGCATAGTGGTTGGCTCAAGTATTTTGGATGCATGAGAAGTATTCCCTCTCGATACAAGGTTTAGGCTAGCAAGGTTATTTGAAACAAACACAAGGATGAACGGTACAGAAAAACTCACATAAAAGACATATTGTAAACATTATAAGACTCCATACCGTCTTCCTTGTTGTTCAAAACTCAATACTAGATGTTATCTAGACTCTAGAGAAACCAGATATGCAAACCAAATTAGTAAGCTCTAAGTATTTCTTCATTAATGGGTGCAAAGTATATGATGCAAGAGCTTAAACATGAGCACAACAATTGCCAAGTATCAAATTATCCAAGACATTTTAGAATTACTACATGTAGCATTTTCCAGTTCCAACCATATAACAATTTAACGAAGAAGAAACTTCGCCATGAATACTATGAGTAGAGCCTAAGGACATATTTGTCCATATGCTACAGCGGAGAGTGTCTCTCTCCCATAAATTGAATGCTAGGATCCATTTTATTCAAACAAAACAAAAAAACAAAAACAAACCGACGCTCCAAGCAAAGTGCATAAGATGTGACGGAATAAAAATATAGTTTCGTGGGGAGGAACCTGATAATGTTGTCGATGAAGAAGGGGATGCCTTGGGCATCCCCAAGCTTAGACGCTTGAGTCTTATTATAATATGCAGGGGTGAACCACCGGGGCATCCCCAAGCTTAGAGCTTTCACTCTTCTTGATCATATTGCATCATACTCCTCTCTTGATCCTTGAAAACTTCCTCCACACCAAACTCGAAACAACTCATTAGAGGGTTAGTGCATAATAAAAATTCACATGTTCAGAGGTGACACAATCATTCTTAACACTTCTGGACATTGCATAAAGCTACTGGACATTAATGGATCAAAGAAATTCATCCAACATAGCAAAAGAGGCAATGCAAAATAAAAGGCAGAATCTGTCAAAACAGAACAGTCCGTAAAGATGGATTTTATTAGGCCACCAGACTTGCTCAAATGAAAATGCTCAAATTGAATGAAAGTTGCGTACATATCTGAGGATCATGCACGTAAATTGGCTTAATTTTCTGAGCTACCTACAGGGAGGTAGACCCAGATTCGTGACAAGCAAAGAAATCTGTAACTCGCGCAGTAATCCAAATCTAGTACTTACTTTACTATCAAAGACTTTACTTGGCACAACAAAACTCAAAACTAAGATAAGGAGAGGTTGCTACAGTAGTAAACAACTTCCAAGACACAAATATAAAACAAAAATACTGTAGTAAAAACATGGGTTGTCTCCCATAAGCGCTTTCTTTAACGCCTTTCAGCTAGGCGCGTAAAGTGTATATCAAGTAACATCAAGAGACGAAGCATCAACATCATAATTTGTTCTAATAATAGAATCATAAGGTAACTTCATTCTCTTTCTATGGAAGTGTACCTTTCTTGAGAGGAAATTGATATTTAATATTACCTTCCTTCATATCAATAGTAGCACCAACGGTTCGAAGAAAAGGTCTTCCCAATATAATGGGGCAAGATGCATTGCATTCAATATCCAAGACAACAAAATCAACGGGGACAAGGTTATTGTTAACCACAATATGAACATTATCAACTCTCCCCAAAGGTTTCTTTTTAGCATTATCAGCAAGATTAACATCCAAATAACAATTTTTCAATGGTGGTAAGTCAAGCATATCATAGACTTTCTTAGGCATAACAGAAATACTTGCACCAAGATCACATAAAGCATTACAATCAAAATCTTTGACTCTCATTTTAATGATGGGCTCCCAACCATCCTATAGCTTTCTAGGAATAGAAGTTTCAGGTTTTAGTTTCTCTTCTCTAGCTTTTATGAGAGCATTTGTAATATGTTTTGTGAAAGCCAAGTTTACAGCGCTAGCATTGGGACTCTTAGCAAGTTTTTGCAAGAACTTTATAACTTCAGAGATGTGGCAATCATAAAAATCTAAATCATTACAATTTAAAGCAATGGGATTATCATCCCCAAGGTTGGAAAAAATTTCAGCAGTTTTATCACAAGCAGTTTCAGCAGTTTTAGCAGCTTCGAGTAATTTTGCGCGCTTTGCACTAGGAGTAGAAGCATTGCCAACACCAATTATTTTACCATTAATAGTAGGAGGTGCAGCAACATGTGAAGAATTAGCATTGCTAGTGGTGGTAATAGTCCAAACTTTAGCTACATTTTTCTCTTTAGCTAGTTTTTCATTTTCTTCTCTATCCCACCTAGCACGCAGTTCAGCCATTAATCTTATATTCTCATTAATTCTAACTTGGATGGCATTTGCTGTAGTAACAATTTTACTTTCAATATCCCTATTAGGCATAACTTTCGATTTCAAAAGATCAACATCAGAGGCAAGACTATCAACTCTAGAAGCGAGAATATCAATTTTATTGAGCTTTTCCTCAACAGATTTGTTAAACGCAGTTTGTGTACTAATAAATTCTTTAAGCATAGCTTCAAGTCAGGGGGTGTATTCCTATTATTGTTGTAAGAATTCCCATAAGAATTAGCATAACCGTTACCATTATTATAAGGATATGGCCTATAGTTATTACTAGAATTGTTCCGATAAGAATTGTTGTTGAAATTATTATTTTTAATGAAGTTTACATCAACATGTTCTTCTTGGGCAACCAATGAAGCTAACGGAACATTATTAGGATCAACATTAGTCCTATCATTCGCAAGCATAGACATAATAGCATCAACCTTATCATTTAAGGAAGAGGATTCTTCAACAGAATTTACCTTCTTACCTTGTGGAGCTCTTTCCGTGTGCCATTCAGAGTAATTAATCATCATATTATCAAGAAGCTTTGTTGCTTCACCAAGAGTGATGGACATAAAGGTACCTCCAGCAGCTGAATCCATTAAATTCCGCGAAGAAAAATTTAGTCCTGCATAGAAGGTTTGGATGATCATCCAAGTAGTCAGTCCATGGGTTGGGCAATTTTTAACCAGAGATTTCATTCTTTCCCAAGCTTGAGCAACATGTTCATTATCCAATTGTTTAAAATTCATTATGCTACTCCTCAAAGATATAATTTTAGCAGGGGGATAATATCTACCAATATTAGCATCCTTGCATTTAGTCCATGAATCAATACTATTCTTAGGCAGAGATAGCAACCAATCTTTAGCTCTTCCTCTTAATGAGAAAGGGAACAATTTTAATTTTATAATGTCACCATCTACATCTTTATATTTTTGCATTTCACATAGTTCAACAAAATTATTGAGATGGGCAGCAAGCATCATCGTAACTAACACCAGAAAATTGCTCTCGCATAACAAGATTCAGTAAAGCAGGTTTAATTTCAAAGAATTCTGCTGTAGTAGCAGGTGGAGCAATAGGTGTTCATAAGAAATCATTATTATTTGTGCTAGTGAAGTCACACAACTTAGTATTTTCAGGGTTGGCCATTTTAGCAGTAGTAAATAAAGCAGACTAGATAAAGTAAATGCAAGTAAACTAATTTTTTTGTGTTTTTGATATAGCAAACAAGACAGTAAATAAAGTAAAGCTAGCAACTAATTTTTTTGTGTTTTGATATAATGCAGCAAACAAAATAGTAAATAAAATAAAGCAAGACAAAAACAAAGTAAAGAGATTGAGAAGTGGAGACTCCCCTTGCAGCGTGTCTTGATCTCCCCGACAACGGCGCCGGTAAAATATGCTTGATGGCGTGTATTTCACACGTTCGTTGGGCAACCCCAAGAGGAAGGTATGATGCGCACAGGCAGCAAGTTTTCCCTCGTAAAGAAACCAAGGTTTATCGAACCAGGAGGAGCCAAGAAGCACGTTGAAGGTTGATGGCGGCGGGATGTAGTGCGGCGCAACACCGTAGATTCCGGCGCCAACGTGGAACCCGCACAACACAACCAAAGTACTTTGCCCCAACAAAACAAGTGAGGTTGTCAATCTCACCGGCTTGCTGTAACAAAGGATTAACCGTATTGTGTGGAAGATGATTGTTTGCGAGAGAAAATAGTAAAACAAGTATTGCAGACAGATTTGTATTTCAGTATTAAAAGAATGGACTGGGTCCACAGCTCACTAGAGGTGTCTCTCCCATAATATAAAAGCATGTTGGGTGAACAAATTACGGTCGGGCAATTGACAAATAGAGAGGGCATAACAATGCACATACATGGCATGATAAGTATAGTGAGATTTAATTGGGCATTACGACAAAGTACATAGACCGCCATCCAACCGCATCCATGCCTAAAAAGTCCACCTTCAGGTTATCGTCCGAACCCCTTCCAGTATTAAGTTGCAAAGCAACAGACAATTGCATTAAGTATGGTGCGTAATGTAATCAACAACTACATCCTCGGGCATAGCGCCAATGTTTTATCCCTAGTGGCAACAACACAACACAACCTTAGAACTTTCTCATCACTCGTCCCAGTGTCAATGCGTGCATGAACCCACTATCGAGCATAAATACTCCCTCTTGGAGTTAAAAGCAAAAACTTGGCCGAGCCTCTACTAGTAACGGAGAGCATGCAAGATCATAAACAACACATATGTAATAACTTGATAATTAACATAACATGGTATTCTCTATCCATCGGATCCCGACAAACACAACATAGAGTATTATAGATAGATGATCTTGATCATGTTAGGCAGCTCACAAGATCCAACAATGAAGCACAATGAGGAGAAGACAACCATCTAGCTACTGCTATGGACCCATAGTCCAGGGGTGAACTACTCACTCATCACTCCGGAGGCGACCATGGCGGTGTAGAGTCCTCCGGGAGATGAATCCCCTCTCCGGCAGGGTGCCGGAGGAGATCTCCGTAATCCCCCGAGATGGGATCGGCGGCGGCGGCGTCTCGTAAGGTTTTCCGTATCGTGGTTTTTCGCATCGTGGGTTTCGCGACGGAGGCTTTAAGTAGGCGGAAGGGCGCAGTCGGGGGCTAACGAGGGGCCCACACCACGGGCGGCGCGGGCCCCCCTTGGCCGCGCCGCCTTGTGGTTTGGCCACCTCGTGGCCCCACTTCGTATGCTCTTCGGTCTTCTCGGAAGGTTCGTGGCAAAATAGGCCCCCGGGTCTTCGTTTCGTCCAATTCCGAGAATATTTTGTTACTAGGATTTCGAAACCAAAAACAGCGTAAAACGAGAACCGGCACTTCGACATCTTGTTAATAGGTTAGTTCCAGAAAATGCACGAATATGACATAAAGTGTGCATAAAACATGTAGGTATCATCAATAATATGGCATAGAACATAAGAAATTATCGATACGTCGGAGACGTATCACCGACCCACTAACTTATTGGGCCAGCCCACTTGCTTTAAGGTGGACCCCACTTGCTAACTGGGCCGGCCTGATAACAGGAAAGTGGGCCCCACTTGCTTATTGGGTCGGCCCATTTGTCTCGTTGGACTCGGTCAAACAAGGACATTTGGCCCAGCCGACATGCTTACTGGGTCGGCCCGTTTATCGTGTTGACTGGTCAAACAAAGACATTCGACCCGGCCCACTTGACTAGTGGACCGGCCCATTTATCGTGTTGACCGGTCAAACAAAGACATTTGGCCCGGCCCACCTTTTCAGTGGGCCCGCCCAGCTATCCTTTGACCGGTCAAACGAAGGCATTCGGCCGGGCCCAGGTGCTTAGTGGGCCGGCCCATTTAAGTTTTGACCAGTCACCCTTAGAGGCTAGGCCCGACCCATGTACCTAATAGACCAGCCCAGTTATATAGTTGACTGGTCAAACTAAGTCAGCTGGCCCGGCCTGCAAACTAAATGGGTTGGCCCGCTTAAGGCATGGCAGGCCTTGTGTGGGCCTACCATCTACCATGGGGTTTCAGTCGGGTAATGCCGCTAACTGAAAGTTAACGGCGCCTACCACGTGTCAGTTTGCATGTTGTCAGCAGTCAACGGCCTCCCAAAAAGACTTCTGTAACGGTTCAATTTTCCGTGGCTGAAGGGCGCCCAAACGCGGTGCACCGAAAAATTCTTGGTAGGCCTTTGCCTGACGCAGTTTGGACCATAGAATCCATATCGTCGGCTTAGGCCCATAGGCGACGAAAAAGGGGCCATACCTGACAAAAATTGGACTTTGAGTATCAGAACTTTTCTTGTAGTGTTGGTCCAGGTGCTTCCCTTTCAAAGATCTCTCCATATGTGTGGTTGTCCATACTAGTTCTCTATTTTTTTAACAAACCTCATAAAAATGATTTTAAGAGAAACAAATGAAGGAGAACGCTATGGAGACTTATAAGAGGACTAAACATGCATCAAAACAACTTATCCCATCATAATACAAGCATGAAAGCTCACTTAACATGTCATCTACAATAGCAAAATATTCAAGATATACTTCACCAATCAAAATTCTACTTGGATAATCGGAGGAGTCACATACCGGAAAGCAAATGCTTCAAATTTCAGGAAGAAATATGGGCTGAGGAAGGAGATCAAAAAATCGCGATGAAGAACAGCAAGAGCACGGGTTTGAGCAATGGTGGATTGTTTTTTCGGGAGAGAGAAGAGAATGGCAAAGGAGGGAGCAAGTTGAGGGCCAAGGGGGCCACACCTAGCTTTGGCGTGGCCAGGGTGTGCCCCGCGCCGCCACATGGTCTGCCCGGCCTGTGGGTTCCCCTGGGCTGCCCCATGGGCCTCTCTGCCCCTTTTCATGCGTAAAAATTTTCTATACATTTTCTGGAATTTTTCGAGAAACTTTATTTTTGGGCAATTTTCAGAATTTGAATTATGATTCTATCGCAAGAAAACAATTATGGAATGATGAAAAACCAAATCAAAACAAAACTTACAGCAACCCTAAGACATTCTAATATAAATTTAATCAATGGTACATAGGTGAAAGAATAGTTTCATTCATTCAACATAATTTTGTTAACAAGGTTGATCAAGTCTTGTTATCAAAAGAATTTTATATGAAGAAAAACTTTGTATTTCACACAATTCTTATGTTACCTCAATCTCGACGGGAATAGTTCCAATCATGACAATATTATTCTCTTTATTTGGCTTGGGCAAAGGCAAATGAAATTCCCCAATTTGGATAGTATCAACATTAATATTTAAGTTTAGACCATAATTCACATCAATCTTCTTGGGAAAATAAACCGTATGCTCTTTGTCCTCGACATTGAAAGTTAATTTTGCTTGGTTGCAATCAATAACAGCCCCTGCAGTGTTAAAAAAATGTCTTCCAACAATAATAGACATATTATCATCCTCCGACATTTCCAACACAACAAAGTCAGTTAATATCATACAATGATGAGCAACTTGAACATGAACATCCTCACATATACCAATAGGAATAGTAGTAGACTTATCAGCCATTTGCAAGGATATATCAGTTGGTATTAATTTTTCTAGATCAAGTCTTATGTAGAGAGAAAAAGGCATAACACTAACTCCTGCTCCCAAGTCACATAAAGAAGTTCTAACATAATTATTTTTTATGGAGCATGGAATAGTGGGTATACCTGGATCACCAAGCTTCTTTGGAACCTTACCATTAAAAGAGTAATTAGCGAGCATAGTGGAAATTTCCTCATTTGGAATCTTCCTCTTATTAGAGACAATATCTTCCATATACTTTGAATAAGGAGGCAATTTAATAGCATCAGTCAAAGGAATTTGCAAAAACAAAGGTTTCATCCATTCACGGAACTTATTATAATGTTCTTCCTCCTTTGTTTTATGTTTCTTATCAGGAAAAGGCATTGGTTTTTGCACCCAAGAATCTCTCTCACTACCATGTTTAGTAGCAATGAAATCTTCCTTAGTGTATTTTGTATTGTTAGTATGCTTTTCAGGTTCTTATTCAATTTCTTCCTTATCGGAAGCATCATTTTATCATTACCACTTTCAGTTACAACATCAGAGATAGATATACTATTAGGATCCTTAGCAGGATCAGAGGATTCTACAATAGTTTTATGTTTCTTCTTATTTCTCTTAGATTTAGTTCTAGTATCATCAACTCACTGAGAATCTTGTTCAATTCTTTTTGGATGTCCTTCAGGATATAGAGGATCCTGAGTAGAAACACCACTTCTAGTTCTTATTTCATAAGCATGTTTTTCTCTAGAAGCATTAACTAGCAAATCTTTTTGCACCTTAGTGAGCTGATCAATTTGAGTTTGAACTATATGGAAATGTTTAACAAGCATTTTAACATCATTAGAGGTTCTTTCCACAATATCATGCAAATTATAGATAGCTCTAGAATTTTCCATTAGGTGATGTTCCACTCTCTTATTATAATTATCTTGCGTAACAATATAATTATCAAATTCATCTAACCATTGATCAGGAGGTTTAGAGTAGGGAATATCTCTATTATCAAAGCGTTGGAGAGAGTGTACCTCAACAGTGGAAGAACGAGGGATTGGCGTACATAATTCTTCTATAGTTGGTAGATTCTTCACATCTTCAAATTTAATACCCTTCTCCTTAAGAGATTTCTTAGCTTCCCTCATCACTTCATCATTTAATTCAATCATTCCCCTTTTCTTTGGTGTTGGTATTGGCTCCGGTGTAGTCCAATCATCATAATTTTTGCTTATTTTAGCCAATAATTCCTCAGCTTCAGCCGGAGTTTTTTCCTGAAAACACAATCAGCACAATTATCCAGGTATGTCCTAGATTCAAAGGTTAGTCCATTATAAAATATATCAAGGAGTTTATTTTTGGCTAACGGATGTTTAGGAAGTGCTCTAATTAAAGAACAAAATCTTGCCCATGATTCAAGCAATTTCTCTCCTTCTACCTGCACAAAGTCAAAGATTCTCTGCAAAGCAGCGTGTTGAGCACTAGTAGGAAAATATTTCTGAAAGAAAGCATTAACCAAACCAATAGAACTATCAATAGATCTAGGAGACAAATTATCATACCAAATTTTAGCTGCTCCTTTCAGAGAGAAAGGGAAAATTTTAGTGACAAAGTAAGTGTGTATCTTAATATCATCGGAGAATAAATTGCTCAAAGTAGAGAGTTCATTTATATGTTTCATAGCACTTTTATTTTCAGTACCACAGAAAGGTTCTTTCTCAACAATAGATATGTAAGATAAAGCCAGAGAGAAATCATAATCCTTATCTCTAATAATTATGGGAGATGTGACAAATTTAGAATCAGGAGACAAATTATATCTAACGTACTCGTCTTGCAAGAAGACTTCTCATAGCACTTGCATCTCTAGTAGCATGACATTCTTCAATGAAGTCATCATCAAGTTCAATATAAGTTTCAAGATCATCGCTAGGATTCCCCCTAGCTTGAGGTGAACTAACAGGTGTAATAATATTTTCAACATTTTCAATTTGTTTAGCTCTAGCAATTGTAGTATCTAGGAAATGCCCTAACGAACCACTCTTATCAAGCACAGTAGAAGCATCATCAAAATCATCAGGAGCATTATCAGATTCAGCAGAAGTAGCAATATAATGTGGTGGAGTAAGAAGCTTACTCATAACAGATGGCGAATCAAGAGCAACATAGGTGTTCAGAGTTGTACCTCTTCTTGTGGTGGATGGCAATATAGGGAACTTCAATTCAGAAGATTTCCCCATCATGAATAAATTGCAGCGAACAATATCACCTTCAGGTGGGCTTGTAAATAAAGCTATGCTCCCCAGGAACGGCGCTAGAAAATAGTCTTGATGACCCACAAGTATAGGGGATCGCAACAGTCTTCGACGGAATTAAAACCCAAATTTATTGATTCGACACGAGGGGAGCCAAATAATATTTATAAGCTTTAACAAGTGAGTTGTCAATTCACCTGCACCTGAAAATAGATTTTCTCGCAACAGTTTATCAGTAGTAACAGTTTTATGGCAGTGGGAGTAGTGAAGTAACAGCAGTAGCGAAATAAAAACAGCAGTAGCGATGATTGCAGTAGACAACAGGATTAAAATACTGTAGGCATAGGGATGGATAAACGGGCGTTGAATGAATGAGAGAGTCCATAAATAGCAAGACATAGGCATTACAAATAATAATGATAAAATCATCCTAGCATAATATAACTATAGGCGTGTGTTCATATTTAGTCGTGCGTGCTCGTAATGAGAAACTTGCACGGCATGTTTTGTCCTACCAACCCGTTGCAGCGGAGCCTCTAGGGAAACTACTGGTAATTAAGGTACTCCTTTTAATAGAGTACCGGAGCAAAGCATTAAAACTCTATGAACACATGTGATCCTCACATCATAGTCATCCCCTCCGGTTATCCCAATTTAAAGTCACTTTGGGGCCTTGGGTTCCGGACAACAATGTGTGTTTACAACTTGCAGATATGATAAAAAACAATAATTATCCTCATGAATCAATAACATGTTCAGATTTGAGAACATGGCACTTGGGCCCAAAGTGACAAGCATTAAGTATATCAAGTTGCGATAATGTCAAAAATACTAACAACGGATACTAGGCACTATACCCATAACAATCTTATACCTATTACATGACCAATCTCATCCAATCCCTACCATCCCCTACAGCCTACAGCGGGGAATTACTCACACATGGATGGTTGATGGAGAGGCGTCGATGATGGCGATGATCTCCTCCAAATCCCCTTCCTGGCAGGGTGCTAGAACAGAGCTTCTGGTCCCCGTGTTTGGGGTTTCTGGTTGCGGCGGAGCAGTGGAACTCTTTCTGGAGAAACGTCGAACCCCCCCCCTCGGGTTTCATGTCAGGAGGCTTATGTAGTGCGAAGGAGAGGTCGAAGGGATGGCCGAGGCGGCCAGACCACCCCTTGGCGCGGCCAAGGCCTAGCCCGCACCAAGGGTGGGTGTGGGCCCCTCGTGGACCCCTATGTCTCGTCTTCTGGCCCCGGGAGTCTTCAGGTGAAATATGAGTTTTTCTATATTTTTCGGGAATTTTCCTGAAAGTTAGATTTCTGCACAAAAACGAGATACCAGAGCAATTCTGCTGAAAATAGTGTTAGTCCGCGTTAGTTGTATTCAAAACACAAAAGATAGAGGGCAAACAACAGCAAAAGTGTTCGGGAAATTAGATATGTTTCAGACGTATCAACTAGCCCCGACGCTGACACGTAGAGCCTAGTGCCACGCTGGATGTCAGGCTGGCGAACCATGGAGGAAGTCGAACTGAGGTCGCCGGCAACAAGTCACGGAAACTGTGGTCAATATAGGCCGAACCAGCACGGGGAAGAAGGCTCGCGAGACGTTCCTCGTCGTGGTGAACCAGGAAGTGGCGGCGTAGGGACAGGGGCCATCAGAGCGGCGCCGACAGCGAGGTCCTGTGGCGGAAAATGACGGTCTCCGTCGGTAGCTAGATACGGAGAGGGAAACAGAGGAATAAGAGATCGAGAAGGAGCGCACGCTCACCAGAAACGTGTAGAAGAGCTCGAGATGGCTGTAGGAGGACGGCCGGCGCCGGAAACGACAAAATTCCACGGCGGCCGGAGAGGATGTCGACGACGGTGACGACACGCTGAGGGTCTCCCGGCTCGATTCTTTGCGCGATGAAAAAAGGAGGACGACGAGGCGCTTCCGCCGGTGCCTTCAGTTTTCCGCGTGGTAGCTTGGAACGGTGGCGCCATGTGGGTTGTTGCGGGGGTGGCTTCAGTGGTGGAAGAAAGGAAGAGAGGAATGCTTGCTAGCAGCGCATCTAGGATAGAGGGGTCTAGGGTTTGGGTGGAAATCACGAGGCGCTTAAAAGGGGAAGGACGTGGGAGCACGGCGCCATGGTTGCGGTGGTTGAAAAGGTGGAGGACCACGATCACGCCCACTGTGTGTCTCCCGTCGCTGTCCAGCCTGACGAGGACGGAGGATAAAGAGAAGGAGGGGAGGCCGAAGGGGTATGGGCCTTGGGCCGGGAAAGATATGGGCCAGAGAGGGGGGATTGGGCCACCGGGGAGAGAGAGGGTCCAGGGAGATTAGCAGTTAGGGTTATCTTTTCAAAATTTCCTTTTTCTTTTCTTTTAAAAAGAACAGTTTGCAAACTGATTGAATCCATTCAAACAAAGGTTTAAATTTTGAAAACAGAGTTGGAGATAAAATAAAATAATATTCAAAGATTTTATAGCAAAATAAAAATGTAGTTTTGTTTTAGGGTTTTGTTAAATGAAAGGGAAAGAGGAGTTTTATTAAATAAACCATATCAGTGGGTAAAACAAAAATAATTTTTATTTAAAAATACTTTTTATTTTATAAAATCTGGTGGATGATATGATGCATAAGACTTAGGAATGACACGGAAAAACAAGCAGCGGCGAAAAATGTAATACAGGTTTTTCCGAGTCGTTACACAGAGCGGCGGGTTAATTAATAGGCACCCTTCATTTAGGAAAGAAGGGTGGTTTTTGTAGGCCCCCTATTTCTTGTTGTTGGTTGAAAGGAGGCATCGAAAATTCCGGTTAGAGGGGCCATAAATTTCTATCTAAGGGGTCATAAATTCTGGAGTAAAATACATGAGGGGTCGCTAAAGTCGACACCCTAGCCCGCCTCCATCGCCGTACACATAAATACAGATTATACGATCACTAAATATGGCCAAGAGACCCATCGACAGTCACCGTTGAGTGTACATCGATGTATCCACATATGTGGCGACGAGTGAGCCCTATCTGTTAGCCACTCCTTAGTAAAGAGGATCTATTTCGAACAATAAATAAATCAAAAGGGTTAAATTGCAAAAAGGACTGTGTCGGCGCCCTTGTCTCCTCCGAGGAGATGCGCTGCCCATCCCCCCGCCGGCTAGCTAGGGCCCGCCACCTAGGTCGTCGCAGCACGCCCAGGGATCAGGGCACCGCTCATGCTCGTACACAGTCGGCTGTGTGGTCTCCCGCGTGAGCTCGCAGAACCCAAGCTCGGCCGTCACACCGCCTTGCCGCTCCCCGCCTTCCCTATATTCTCCGAGCATCTACAGAGCTCTGCAACCTCCTCTGCTTCCTCTCCGCTGACGGACGCATCCAGGGAAGCCCCCTATCGACAAAATCGACGCATCTTCCCCACGGCTGGCTGACCTCTGCCGCGAACCGTGCCGTCTCCTCCAACCATCTCCGTCCTCACCGAGCACATGAGGATAATCAGGGTGAGCTCCCGGTCCTCCCGGACCTCACCTCCGACCCCCTCTTGCGTTGGTTCATCGCCGCGCCGTGAACCTCTGTCCGTTGTCAGACGTAGTTGTTGGCATCGCTCGTGGCAGACCAGGGCGCCGCGCGAGGCAATGGCAGAACAGGGCGTCGCACCAGGCTCAAACGGTGGAGAGGACATCAGCGGGCAGAGGGGACGCCAGCGGCTGGGTCGCACGGTGGGTTGGCCCGCGCGGTACTGCCAAAACAACCTAAAGTCTGACCAATGGGTCCACCACTTGCCACGTCAGTAAATAAGCTGCGGTAGACCACCTAGTGACCATCAATGAGCCTCTCAACTGTATTTAGTGACAGTAGAATGTGTATTTCTGTGTACAATGATGGAGGTGGGTTAGGGTGTCAACTTTGGTGACCCCTCATGGTGACCCCTCATGTATTTTACTCTATATTCTGGTCCAAGTCTTGCATACTTCGCCCACTTCCGGAAGTTGCATCACTTCCGGAAGTTGCATCACTTTTTTTTTGAACATTAAAAAGATATATTAACATCAAAGATCCCAGTACAAGATTACAAAGCTCACAACAGAGCTGGAGCCATCAGTGCTAAGCTGCATATAAAAAATTCTAGATGACCAATATCCGCATACAAGATACCGAAGACTACAATTGGAGTCAAACAAACGACGACAGCTCGGGCTCGAACTTGCTGCAATTGCAATCTCCAAGTGCCTCCTTTATGCTCCATATCAGTTGATGCCCCGTGGGTGACTCTCCCAACTGTCTTTCTGGCGTATGCACTTGAGGTTTGAGAGCATTGAGCTGTAGATATCGAATAGCCATCACCGAGCTCAAACTCGAAGAGTCCCCGCTGTCAAATCTGAGGATCAACAACGAAGGTGCTGTCGTCCACCTCCGGTGACACAGCCCGGACAGAACAGGGACGGTATCTTCAATATGAAAGCCATCCATTGAAGATGATCTAGGGCAACAAAAGCATGTAGGAGAAGCCTGCTCCTCAGAAACTGTTGTGTTGCCTCCAAATGATGATCCAGTAAACATATAGGCACATCTGAAACTTATGCTGCTCTTGTTTGTGTGAACGAAATTATCTAACAAAACTTCAGCAGTTCTATTTACTTGTCTCCGCATGTTCACACTAAGCATGCTGTTCCACTTCTGACATTTTCAATAAAGAGCAGCAAAAGCAACAAACTGGAAGCTAAAATCTGTAGTCTCCCTGATGAAAGCATAATGTAAATTAAGCTCCACATACCATCTGTTGGAGATATTCATATTCGCCAAATTTGCCTTACAAGCTTCCGTCTTAGCTTCCCACTTCTCATTCTCATGGCAGCAACCTCACTGCTTTGGTATGCATCATGCACAATTAAACCCAGAAAAGCGGAAAAACAAGATCCAGGGACAACCTTCAGACTGTCACCCTTGCTCATGTGCAGGTTCAGAGAAACCTGCAACTCAACGCTAATCTCCATGGAATTGCACACCGGCAGCTCACTCAACATTTAAGTGGATAGAGAACAAAAGTTGAAGAAAGCATCCACACCGGCCAGCAGAGCCCAGCAGGCTTCAAACAAAGGTTGCCCACGCCACTGCGGCGGGCAGGCACAGAGATTTTCGAGGAGCTGGCAAACTGCTGCATCCAAAGGCTCGATGGGGCAGTACTAGGCGGCATATTGGAGTTCTCAGACGAGATCCTCGTCGAACACCCACCCATGAATGTCAATGAAGAAGATGTTGCCGCCGCTTTGACGCCACCCACGACCATGTTCGGGAAGCACACAAACGCCCCTATCTAGGCGTGATTTGGGATCACAACGGGCCAAAGCAGAGCCCACTCCGGAGATCTGGGGACCTCCCGAACTTCTCCCATCGCCATCACCATAATCCTGGCCACCACGGTCAAGAAAAGCATGGGAAGGAGGAGCAACCAGAGTTCCAGATCTGATTTATTGGAGAACCTAGGAGAACTAAAAAATCTACCGAAGAAAAAAAGAAACATAACTAGAGACATCCGGACCTCTCTCCCACTCACCGCCGGCTACCGTGGCCACCGGAGATGGGAAGGAGAGAGGCCGGGATCTGGATCAAAAGGTGAGATCAAGCGGAGGAAGCCACAGGGGGCAAGTCGCCACAGGGGCAAAGTCTCAAGCGTCACTAACCAAAGTGGATCAATTCTAAGTTGCATCACTTGGACGTAGATTAAAGCCACTTGGACGTAGATTAAAGCAGAGGAAGGAAATCACGGCCAGAAAATCACCAAAATTTGTGGCCATGGGAAATTTACACAAGACCAGTATTTCTGATGTTTAAGCACCAATTTCAGGTCTAAAGCAAATTTCCAGCCTGCCCTGGAAAACATCCACGACGGCGACCATTTCCTCGCTCACGCCATTTCCATCGTCCTAATCCTCGCCAGCACCTTCTCTCGATCTACACCATGGGTAAAAGCCAGCCCTTCCGCAAGACGAAGCATGACGGCGAGGCCGGATCCTCGCGTGGCGGCAAGAAGCTGCGGCAGCGCCGCTACGCGCCAGCTCTAGGAGGCCAACCAGCCAGTGCCATGGTTGGATGCCAGCCTACCGGGCGGAGGATGGTACCTCAACTCTCGCTGTGTGCTGGTCCCTCCTGTGCCTCGTGCGGGATGCGAGCGACACGACGAGGTTCGGCACCAATGGTTCATACTGCCGCTAGATGTGCGCGAATATCCGGTGTTTGACCTCAACTCGTACAATTGGATCACGCTCGGGACGTGGGAGTTCGACCCGCGCCGCCGAGCGGGATACCTCGGCAACGTCGGGTTCTTTAAGCGTGAACTCTTGAGCGGCCTCACGGACGACGACAAGGAGGTCAAGAACGATGAGGACGGCGACGTGGAGGCCGATGACGAGGAGGCCACCGACGACAACGAGGGCTTCAGTGATGGCGGTGCAGCGTGGGATCTGGAGCACCAGCCGCAGATCTCAACGAGGAGGAGGCCATCCAGCTCGCCATTGACTAGAGTGAGCTCGACCAGCTCGCCCAGTGAGATGGCCTCGCCTTCCAGCTTCACAAGTCGGCGCTAGCGCAAGGGGACGCCGGTGACACCTCTGGTGACTCCGAAGGGCGATGCTCGTCTATTGCTCCTCTCGTGGTGTGGGATCCATGGCCAGAGTCGGCGGTGTTGGCTACCCTTCCTCCTCCTCCTCCTGCGCCATCGGTATATCTGCCGCCACCAGTATCGCACAAGCCATGGAAGATGAAGGAGGTCGTCGACCTCACCGGCGACAACTAGACACCGGATTTCCCTATTTTTTTTAGCCCACTATGTTTCTCTATCAATATTTAAAAAAAAAGTGCGTCGGGTCGCTGGGGCAAACCCAAACGCAAACGGTAATTCTTTGGTTGTCGACCATTTGAACGTCCACGACCTCGACGTAAACGGAAGCGCCCCGTCACTTTTCACGTCCGTTCGTCAGGCCCACTAAATCTTAACAGGCAGTGAAATCATGATTATGTTGTTATTAAACACTAAAGCGGGAACACTAATTTCTCTAGGCTATTAAACTGCCGTCTTGGTCAAGCTCGCTGATCTTAGGAGCCACTAAGAGCAAGAACAATAGTGTAGCCGGCAACCGGCTATAACAATTTACCACATCATCTATAGTTAACTTATAGCTAGCATGTACAATAGTAAGCTATAAAAGTGTAGTACTTTTACAATACATCGCCCACCTTTTAGTCTCACATAGTGTCTAGGAGCACATGCTAGAGCTGGCTATTAAGAGCAAGTACAATAAGATCTAGTCAGCTTGCTAAAAGAATGTAAGTGAGTTCTTATGCAAGAGCTAGCTCTAGCACGTGCTCATATGCAAGGTGTGTGAATGAAAGGTGGGCCATCTATTAAAAAAAATAGTGCATTCTTATAGCCAACTATTGTACTTGTTAGCTACATGTTGACTATAGATGACATGATATTTTATTTATAGCCAACAACCAGCTATACTATTGGAGTTGCTCTAAATAAGAACCCATTTCTCTTCCCTCTTCTAATCTCTCTCCTGCAACTAAGCAAATTTATAACATTTTATTTTTATAGCCAGCTGACTGTAACTTACTGTACTTGCTCTAAACCGGCACGGATGGAGTACTATCAAATGCATAGTACTACTTTGGATAGTCTAAGGGCATCTCCAACCGCGCGACCCAAACGGACGCGCTGGGCCGTCCGTTTTGGGCCGTTTGGGTCGCCGCCCGGACACGCGGACAGCGGCCCGCGTCCGCGTGTCCGTTTGGGTCGCGCGCTGCGCCCAACGCGCGGACGCATCGCAAATTGGAGAAACACGAAAACAAATTTAAAAGGGCAAATTTAAACGATATTTGATTAAACATATGCCCTATTTTGGGCAAATTTAGTACATAGCCCTATTTTGGGCAAATAAAACTAACAAAAGAAGCCCCTATATGGGCTTTTAAATTTAAACTAAAATATAAACATAAAATTAAAAACCCTCTAGGGTTTGGTCGGCGGCGCGGTGGCCGCCGGTGCGCCGCCTAGCCCCCGTGGGCGTCGTCGGCGACGTCGTCGAGGTCCCCGGGCGGCGAGGCACTGTTGTGGCTCGACCGCGCCGGGGACTCCGGCCAGGGAGACCACAGGGCCTCCTCCCACGGCGAGTGGGGGTCCGGAGCCACCCGCGCCGCCTGGAGGCGCTGCTGCCTCTCCTGCCAGCGGCGCCGCCTGGCCTCCTGGCGCCGAGTCCTCCAGCGGCGGCACCTCTCCTCTTGGCGGCGCTCGCTGCTCGGCGGCGCGGCGCCCGGCCTCCTCCCCGCCGCGCCGTCTCCTCCTCCTCCTCCCGTCGCGCCTGGAGGGCCTGGTCGTAGAGCGCCCAGTCCTCCGCGTCCTCCACCTCCCGCCGCGCCGCCTCCTCCATTTCGGAGGTGCGAATGGCCGCATGGAGTTGCGGCCATTTCGCCTCCTCCTCCGCCGCCGAGACGATGAGGGCGGCGAGCAGGTCCGGGTCCTCCTCCGAGGACTCGGGCTTGGGCTCGAGCAGCAGCGGCGGCGGTTGCGGCAATGCCGCGCCGCGGCGAGCGGCTTCTCCGATGTGGAGGCCGCCTCGTCGCCGCGCCGGCGGCCGACGCCGACTCGCTCGCCGGCCTCGTCGTCGTTCGCTCCGGGAGCGAACCGTCGCTTCGGGGCCATGGCGGCGGTTTTTGCTCGGGGAGTGGAGTGGGGACCGGAGTGGAGGGCCGGATCCCCTCCAATCCCCATTTAATAGACTCCCCGGTCACCGACAGGTGGGCCCAAGGGAGACGAGGCGACCAGCACGCGGACGCGAGCGGACGGCGCGTGCCATCCGCGGCCACGCAAACCTAGCCCAGATTTGGGCCGGGTTTGCGCCGTTCCGGACGCCGCGGCCGTCCGCTTTTGCGGTGCGTCCCCGCGTTGGGCCGCGGTTTTGTCCGTTTCGACCCATCCGGACGCGCGGGCGCGGGATGGGTCGCCCCGTTGGAGATGCCCTAACTAACATTTCTACGCTTGGCGTAATCATTGAAGGCCAACCGTCCATGGCCGCACTAATTCACTGGAATTTAAAATGCAAAGTTAATTCATCTTATCAACGGGCGGTTCGTAACGACCGACGAGTACACTTAACTAGGCTACAACCAAATGAAACCAACGCAACTAACCTTTCAACCAAATTGTCAATCAATCTGTCACCGCCGTCACCGACTAAGATTCGCTTTTGATATAATTGTGAATCTACGGAGAATAGTTGTACTAGTAACACTCCATTTCTTAAAGATGATCGCTCTGTGACTCTGTCCAAACGCACATTAACTTTACTCACAAATGCATGAACTGATGGACAAGAGCACAACCAAAACGTCAAGCCCCACACAGAAATTAGAACGAGTAAATTCCGTCCACGAAAAAGTAAATTTGATTTGATTTGATTAATTGTTAATCTACAAGAAATTCACTTTGGATCTCAAGGACCAGGAACCAAAAGTATGTTTTAATTTTTATATGTTTTTTGTATAAAAATAACTATAAAGTTCACACACGTAGTAATCTAATGTTTGCTTAGCTTATAAATATGCATAAAATAATCGGAAAGAATGTGACATGTGAAAAAATAAGAGGTTTGCTTGCGTTTCAACAATTTTTAATATGCCTTTCCGACCCCTGCTACCTTTTATTTTGGTGCAACATGCAAATATTAACATTATATTTTGGAACTTTTTCTGATAGTAACGAACAATGAAATCAGTATGCATGATTTTTTTGATAATTTGTGTTAGTACAAAATTCTGAAAATATATATTTTGCACCAGGTGCACAAGTTGTATCTCTACTATCGCGAGGCAATCAACTTCTCCTTTCCCACCTCTTCTCGTCCAAAAAATACCTCAAGCCCACCCCGAAACTAGAATGGGTAAATTTTGGCCACACAGAAGGAAGTTTGATTTAATAGATGGTTAATTTTGAAAGGAAAATTAATGAAAAAATGAAATGATGAACACCAATTAACGACATAAAACTTTTTTTGGAACCCCATATTGGTAGAACTTCTAGGTTAAGTGTGTTTCGTTGGGAGTAATTTTGGGACATGCGATCTCTCAGCATTGGAGGTGTGCACCAGTGAAGATATTTTTGTGTTGATCTGTGTAGCCGCTCTAGAGATCTTAAAGAGCTTTCAGCAATAACGGCGACATCCCTAATCGTTGTTCGTTATTCACCCAATGGCAAATCAAATTTAATTGCACTTTCAACTCTCAACTATAACATTTCTACTAGAGATTTGATAAGGGGTTGCCCGATCTTCTCAGTAAGCAAGGTGGATGGTGATGAACACACGATGAACATAGCGGAGATACACGATGATGAAGTGGATGATAACTTGTATGACGCTGACGAGTCTCTTGATTGGTCCCTGTCGCCAATGCAACAGCTCTCAACCCTGCAAGATATTCACAACTCCACACACTTGCGCACGTAGCCGCCGACCACGAAGCGGTAAATGGCAATCTTCTAATCGACAATGGAATAACATATCACACAAACTTTCAGTAGCAAAATACCAGATCGATGTGAATTGGTGTATAGATTCAATAGAGTTGCAAAGCAATCAACTATGAAGTAGGGTTTATCTTAAACGTGGTCTAAAGCTGTTTTGGGGGCGTCCTGGGCACTTATATAGGGGTTCAGGACGACCAGGAGCCGAAAATAACGATTACAAACCGACCCGGATCGGGATCTGGTCGAGACTGACTCGAACTCGGCTGGCGTAGGGGCCGGTGGGATCGGGCCAGGGGCCGAGCGGGCCGGCAGAAACCGGGCATGGCGCTGGGCTGCCACCGGGCCAAGGGCTAGAACCCCATGAACCCACCCGGTGTGCACCGGTGGGTGGTCCGGTCTGTGCCGGGCCATCCGACGCAGGGGCCGGTGGCGCCGGGCGTAGCACCGGGCTGCCCACACGTGGCGCTGGCCTTGACGTCTTGTTCTCCCTCCTTCGCGCATGCCTCCCGCTCCTCCCCCGTGCGTCCATGGGATGTCTTCACGTCCAACACCATGTCCAGCTGCTCCTCTCCTCCTCGTGCGATGCTTGCTCCTTCTTCATACCTGATCATACATAAATAAAAGGACTTAGGCAGTATAAAGTCCTCATCGATCAAAGTATCATTTAAGAGGGAATTCACATGTTGCTTAAGTAGCTTCGCACGAGCTCTTGTCATAGGTCCAATCCTAACTTCATTGGACTTGAGCTTCACAGCAACATCATCTTCATCTTGCAATGACGGAGGTAGTAGTTCGGTAGGGATGTCCTCATCAAGGCTTGTAGTCGTACTTCTCTCCTCCACCAATATTTTAAGTAGGACTTACTATCTATCTCTTCCTTTTTTCGATAATACATTATGAAAAGGCATATAACACTACTAGGAAAACAGCTAGCCCCAACATTGCTTGCAGTAGCGCACAATGCTAGTGTTGCGCCTGTGCGCCACTGCTGTGAGATTTACCAGTGGTGCACTAGGAAAAGGTATGTGCCATTTGCCTAGTTGACCCACTCCCACACACATACCAGTGGCGCACCACACCTACGTGCGCGACTGCTATACCAACCGTGGAGGGAACAGCTGAACCCGTTCGCCGCCGCACCGTCGCCTGGGTATCATTCGGCCATATGGTGCGGGGTGCGTGGAGGAAGAAGATGGGAGAGGTGCTTGCGTTTTCGGCGGTGATGCGTGGAGGAAGAAGAAGGGGAAAGAGAGGGGGATATATAGGAATGCAACTCTGGCGATTAATGGCGCACAGAAGCCGAGGAGACGGCGGTGGACCGCCGTGTGTCGACTCGCCGGCTGCGTGCCATTACTCCGCCGCGTGTCTACTGGCCTACCGCTCCGGCGAGTAATGGCGCGTAGAAGCCAAGGAGGCAACGATGGACAGGACCATGTCCGGCTGACCGAACGGGGCCACTGGCAGGACGGGTTTCTTCGCGCGTCTTCTCGACATTTTGCGCCCTTTTCTCTCCATCCGACGCTCGCCCCGGGTAATTGGGATCAGCCTAGGATCGCCGGATGAAAAAATGGCTCAATCTAGCGAATTTTGGGTTCCTGGGCCGCAGCTGGGAGATGTTGGGGGGCTGAGTGGAGATGCTCTAATCTTTGCTTTGGATGTTTGAACCTGTGAATATCCAAAAAAATTGCATGTCCTGATTGTCGTTGCCTATTCGACGGTACCTCGGAGGAGGGATCCTCACGAGGGGGAGAAGAAGTAGGGGCCATAGGGTGCACACGGGACGGTGGTACGCGATTTACCCAGTTTCGGAACACCTGCACGATGACAGGGCCTACTGATGCTTGTCTGGAATTATCTGGGCGCTTTCGCGTTGTTACAATGAGTTGTGGTTGTGTCTCTAGGGCTCCCAGGATCCGGCTTATAAAGGCGCACGGATCTAGGGTTTACATGGAGAGTCCTAGCCGGAATACAAGTTGCCTAAGTACGGTACAATATCTTGCCGTGTACGTCAAGGATCCGCCTTCCATCAGGACCGTGCTGGATCCGGATACTTCATGGGCCTTCACGGATCCGGCCTCCTTCGTAGGTCGGTTGGGATCCGGCTTCCGTTCTCGGGCTGGACTTCATCCTTCGGGATCTACGAGCAACTGGGCCGCCCGATGGGCCACATGCCACATCACCATCCGTGGGCCACCCGGGCTTGCCGGATCTAGGCCATGCCGTTGATATACCCATAAAGTATACCCACAACAGTAGCCCCTGAAGTTCTCCGAGATTCCTCATTCCTCCGACTTCAATCAGCTCGGTTCCGAAGAGAATCTTGAAGAGCTTCAAAACTTCACTCATTTCCGATATAATCTTCTCGAAAATCTTCTTTTCTTCAGTAACGGTAATGTAGTAGATGTTGCACTTTTCCCGCGCACAACTTCCTCTTTTCCCGCGCTAAATTTCGGACATGCGAATTTATAGCCGGAAATTTCGGGAGTGCACGGTTAAGTCACCTCCATGTCGTTGTACCGCTTTTGACCTAAGACACGTGTCACGCATCCAACGGTGCGACCGTTCAGTTTCCGCCGTAGGATCCGAGTCACGAATCTCCGTGCGAGGTCTATAAATACCCCCACGCGCGGTAACTTCCCATTCTTTCACCTCCTCACCACCTCGTCTTCTTCCACGCGACGCGCCGCCAGCCAGATCTCAACTCCGGCGAGCTACTTCCGTGTGAAGCTTCATGCGCCACCACTCCAAGCCTCTCCTCGCGCCAAGATCGCTGCGGTTGATCGGGAAATCCTTTCCGCCGCCGATTCGTGGTCAAGAAGTGGAGTTTGTTGCAAGTACGGCGACCTTCACTCCACCGGAGCTTCGTCGGACCACCGCGCCATTAACGGTACGTGTGCCGTCCTTGTAGAAGAATAACTTAGCGTAGATCCGGTTACTCAACTTAGTCTCGCATGGGTGCAGCCGGAAGCATGTCACATAGTTCACCAAACTGTACTAGTAGTTCTCCGAGTATTCCGGAACCCAGCACATTAGAACCAATTTGCCCGGATCCCATTGCATTCTTGCCACCATTTGTTTCCGACATCAGGCTAGCTCAACCGTTCTCCGCCTCTTCCAGCACTGCACTAGGACGGATCCCTACTGCCAAAGAATTCCGAGAAGAACTCGAAGGACAGGCCAGGATGGCAGCCAAAGTTCAGGAGGTGGAAAACAAGAAGGCCTCCAAAGCCCGGATCCGTGAAGGCGAAAGGGGTCAGTGGTGGCCCTGTGAAACTACCGATGCAGAGCTTAGGGAGCTCCAGAACGAGGGTATGATCTCCTCTCATTGGAGTTTTATGCGTGACTCCGACGTCCCCAAGCCGGATGCGGACGAAAGGGTCATGACCAAGGCTTGGGTAGAGCGGGGTCTGTCGCTCCCCTGTTCGGAATTCTTCCTTTCTATTCTCCACACATACGGTCTTCAACCCCACAACATCTGCCCAAATTCATATCTCCTTCTCTCCAACTTCGCAACTCTCTGCGAAGGGCATCTCGGAATCCGACCAGATGTCCGGTTATGGCAGTTCTTTTTCCGGGTGAAGAAGGAAACAAACGGCAAGGCCATGGTGAACTGCGGGAGCATGACCTTTATGCTCCGAACTGGCCGCATATATCCGCCTCATGACTCCCACGAATCCGTCCGGTACTGGAACGCCGGATGGTTCTATGAGAAGAACATCTCAGTTCCGAAAGTCCACGAAGGACTGCCCAAGTTCAAGAACCAGCCTCCGGAAGAACTCGCTAGCTGGAGCTTCATCCCTACGCTCGCCCAAACTCCGATTTTGGAGAAGGCTGCGCGGAGAATATCTTGGTTATTCCACGACGGGCTGACCGGAGCCCAACTGACCCTTAGCTGGTTTTCTCGGAGGATCAAGCCTCTACGATACAACGCACGTTTAATGTGCGAGTACACCGGGGCGGACGACCTTCTCCGAGTAACGCGCCATGATCTCCCTGCGGATTCTCTCAAGAGGAGGATCAAGACACTTGTGAAGATAGGCCGGGGCCAACCGGTCCCGGAACTGATTAAAGACATCAACACGAACAACTAGTGTCCTCCGGTAAGCACTTGCTTCTTTGTCATATTCTTCAACTTCTCATATTTTGCGAAGTGTTCTAACTTATTCTCAAATCCTCCTCACAGCTCGATACTTTGGCGGAGGAAGATCTACGCAACATACTTCGAGTCCCCGTCAGCGGCGATGCGGCGGAGGAGGATCCGAAAGAGGGCGAAGAGGAAGAGGAGCGAGCGCCTCGAAAGGCTGCCCCTAGACCTTCAAAGTGTCCCCGCGCCAAAGCTTCCGGATCTGAAGCCGGAGCTAGCGGCGAGCCCTCCGCCAAGAAGCCCAGAGTTACCAAGCCACCTCCGCTGAACTCCAAGAAGGCGGAACGTGAACGCCTTAAACTGTTGGCGATAGCAGGAAAGAAGTCATGCCCCAACATCCCTGGCGCCATGTGAGTCTCCGAGTATTGCACATCTTTTGTTTTGGTAAAATTTGTTACTTATGCATCTCTTTTGCCTGCTTGTAGGAATCCGAGTACCACCGCCACGTGGACCAACGTCCAAGAACCCATCACGAAATATATGAAGAAGTCTCCTGCCGTTGGTCCGGCAACACCAGCTCCTCCAAGTAGCTCGCACGCCACTCCTCAGCCATCTCCTCCTCAGGCGGATCAATTTCCCCCTCAGACAGAGCAATCTCCTGCTCCTGCCACATCAACTGCACTGGAAATAATTCCGGTTAGCAGCGAGAAGGTGGGCGGCGAAAGCTCCGGAGGCAAAGGCCCTGCCCCTGATGAAGCTGAAGTTCATAGCCGAGAAGGTGCGGAAGTCAACTCCTCGGGGAAAGCTGAGGCTTCGGCAAGTGACATGGTTGTTTTTCCGAAGAATTTTGGAGATCCAGCTGATCTTACCTCCACCCCCAAGGCATATGCCACCAAGTTCTTCAACAAGCTAACTGAAGCGGAAAAATGGGAGCTTGAGCAAGATCTGCTCAACTCTATGCTGGATAATGCCTGGGTAAACCTGACGCCGAATCGTCGGAGATCCAGGATTTTAAGAAGGAAGTTGGCCAGATCCTCGACAAGCTCCTCTGCAAGCGAAAGGTACTCCCCAGTAGCCCCCAAGTATATAGGCGGAAACTAGTCAATAGTTAGCGTCTAAATACTTAGAGAAAAACTCAAACTGAAGTAGCTTTTTTAAAAAATGTCGTAGTAGCCCCCAAGCATTAGGGCGGAAAATGTTTCCGGCGTCAATGCTTCAGAAGGACATACTTTATGAAATACCCGGAATTTACTCCTGCTCTTGTTTGCATTTACAGGAACAGCAGGCCCTGCACTACGAGCTCCACAAGAACATCGCTCTGCAGCGCCGCGTGACCTTGAGCCAGGCGGAGAAAATTCAGCTGTTCAAGCAAGAGAACGCAGATTTGAAGAATGAGCTGTCAGACGCCCAAGGTTGGTTTCCGGCTTCGCATGCTAGAATTCATGATCCGAATTTCGAGCTGATCTTGATTTATCTTGAATAGGTGCATCCACTTCCCTTGCCTCCTCCTCCTCCGAGCTCGAGACTCTGCGCTCCTCCCAGAAAGACCTAGAAGCGAAGCTTGCAGAGGCGGAGAAGAAGCTGGCGGAGAAGAGCTCAGAGCTCATCCGTAAGGAAGGTGAATTCCAATTGAAAAGAAAGGCTGATAGCGAAACCATCCAAAGGCAGCAGAAAGAACTTGGCGGTCTCCGAAATTACATGGAAACGGCGGAGCAGCACTGGGACTTGCTCAACACAGACGTCATGGGTAAATTCTCGAAGTTCATGTAGTAATGCATGTGCTAAATTCAATCTGTTATGCTTATCGGAAATTGTTTCTTCCAGAGCCTCTTGGATATAATGAGGAACGTCGGAGCCAGTTCCCACGTGATGATCTACTTCAACTCGCCGGAGAGGACTGCAAGGATCTCGTCTCCGCCTGCCGGAAAATTTGCTACAACTTACCGATTAAGAAGAGTCGCACGTGCGACGTGCGCAAGCTTGTCCAGAGGATGGACATCCTTCCGGAGCTGGTGGTGGATCTGCAGGCGTCATCAGCGCGAGGTGCTGCCGCAATGTCCTTGGCTATGTGCCTAGCACATAACGCGGAGCTGGATATTGACAGGGTGACTTCCGGAGTTCCTCCGAACTCGAACATCGAAGCACTGCTGGACGCAGTCAAGGGCTACGACACTCGCATCGCTCGGACAATCTGTCACGATGAGTTTTACGACAAGGAGGTTCTTCCTGCCGACGAACCTCTTGAAGCAGAGCTCCATAAGAATCGCGAGGCGGAAGCCCGACCTGCGCAGTCCGGAAGCCAATACACCTGGACCAGTTCCAAGGACAAGGGTGGCGAAGCATCTCCGGCTGAAGATGACGAAGAGAGTGATGATGATGTCTCCTCTCCAGCCAATGACGAAGAAGAGGTTGCTCCGAAGGTTGATGACAAAAGCGAAACTTCTCCGGCTAAGGAGAAGTAAAAAACTTATTCCTGCGGGAAGAAACACAATGCATCATTTTGGCCCCTAGAGGGTTTGTAATATAACTTAAATTCTTAAGTAGCTAGGGACGAAACACTTATGCATGGGCGGAAAAAACTTATCCTGCTAGCCGTTTGAATATTATTTGCATGTTTCGTTTATTGAAAGCAAGTGTTGGTTTCTATTTTTTCCGGCTTGCTCACTTGACCTTCCGCGAGCCGGAAGACCTTTAGCCGGAAACGCTCACCAGCGGCGACGAAGCCCAATGGCAATCCGTCAATAACCGCGGAAACAAGCCCCCAGCCAAGGTGCCAGAAATCGCTACCAGGAATCCATGAGTTTGCTACATAAAATATTTCCACCAGAAAACTTAAGCTTACGTCCAAAAGGACGATTTTGAAAAATTACAACTTTCATACACGCCTAGGCGGAAATATCCAGCTCTGCGGTTTTAGTCGGAAAACATACACGATCTAAAAATGAACAAGTAAAGGAGGTAAAGGACTCAAAGAGTGAACCAAAAGCTTTATTTCATTGATCATGTATAACTATTACAAGGTATGTAATTCTAAAATTTTGCTAAGTTTGGAAAGGACGTAGCTGTGTAATGTTCCAGGGATGATCTGTTTCATCGTATATGTCATCTGGATCCTCTCGCTTGCGTTACCGGTACCAATTAGCAGGTTTATCCTTTAGCTCCTGGAAATCGACAAGGTAGTATGATCCGTTGTGAAGCACTTTGCTAACGACGAAGGGCCCTTCCCATGGGGATTGCAACTTATGATCTTTCACCTGGCGAAGGCGGAGGACCAGGTCTCCGTCCATAAATGAGCGATTTCGAACTCGACGACTGTGATATCGTCGGAGTTTCTGCTGGTAGATGGTGGAACGTTGGTCAGCTAAATTTCGAGCTTCTTCGATCAGGTCCACAGATAGCTGTCTGGCCTCGTCAGCAGTTTCTTCATTGTAGGCGGAGACTCGCGGTGAATCGTGGATGATGTCGGAGGGTGATGACCC
>NC_061512.1:82861934-82923494 GCF_022539505.1 Lolium rigidum | reverse complement strand
AGTGCAACTATGCATTGTGTCTTATCTATGTAAGTTTCAGAGGCCCCTTTTTCATTAATCTTAGGCTTGCTATTCTCATCAAACAAATTTTCAGGAACAATCCAATCATAATTCTTTTCTAGTGCTTCATGCATTCCTAGGAGCTTACTAGGTATAAGTACTTTAATCTCCCCACCATCATTGACATTATTAGTGTACTTTATTCTATCCATGTCCATCTTTTCAAGTGTTCTTGCAAAATCGGTGAAAAGACCAAGCCTCTTATGCTTAATAAAAACTTTTCTAGCTTCTTTAGCTATATCACCAAATTCTCTAAGAAGGACATCTAAAACAAAATTTCTCTTTTCTCCCATTTCCATATCGGAGAGTGTAAGAAACATATGTTGAATTATAGGATTGAGATTAACAAATCTAGTTTCCAACATGTGTATTAAACGAGCGATAGCACTTTCATAAGTAGGAGCAGCTTCTACCAAGGGTGTATCTTCAAAATCTTCATCCATACTAACATGGGTGAAAAATGCTTCTATATTATCTCTTCCAATGATAGACCCTCGTCCTACCGGTATGTCTTTCAGAGTGAACTTAGGAGGAAACATGATGAAATAAACAAAAGGTAAATAAAGTAATGCAAGTAACTAATTTTTTTGTGTTTTTAATATAGAGAACGCAAACAAGACAGTAAATAAAGTAAAGCAAGTAAATATTTTTTTTGTGGTTTTGATATAGAGAGCAAACAAAGCAGTAAATAAAGTAAAGTAAAGCAAGACAAAAACAAAGTAAAGAGATTGGATGTGGGAGACTCCCCTTGCAGCGTGTCTTGATCTCCCCGGCAACGGCGCCAGAAAATATTTTGCTGGCTTGTACTTGACACACGTCTGTTGGGAACCCCAAGAGGAAGGTGTGATGCGTACAGCAGCAAGTTTTCCCTCAGTAAGAAACCAAGGTTATCGAACCAGTAGGAGTCAAGGAACACGTGAAGGTTGTTGGTGACGGAGTGTAGTGTGGCGCAACACCAGATATTCCGGGGCGCCAACGTGGAACCTGCACAACACAATCACAATACTTTGCCCCAACTTAACAGTGAGGTTGTCAATCTCACCGGCTTGCTGTAAACAAAGGATTAAATGTATGGTGTGGAAAATGATGTTTGTTTGCGAAGAACAGTAAAGAACGAGTTTGCGGTAGATTGTATTTCGGATGTAAAAGAATGGACCGGGGTCCACAGTTCACTAGTGGTGTCTCTCCGATAAGAAATAGCATGTTGGGTGAACGAATTACAGTTGGGCAATTGACAAATAGAGAGGGCATAACAATGCACATACATATCACGATGACTACTATGATATTTAATCAAGGCATTACGACAAAGTACATAGACCGCTATCCAGCATGCATCTATGCCTAAAAAGTCCACCTTCAGGTTAGCATCCGCACCCCTTCCAGGTATTAAGTTGCAAACAACAGACAATTGCATTAAGTATGGTGCATAATGTAATCAACACAAATATCCTTAGACAAAGCATTGATGTTTTATCCCTAGTGGCAACAAGCACATCCACAACCTTAGAACTTTCTATCACTCGTCCCGAGATTCAATGGAGGCATGAACCCACTATCGAGCATAAATACTCCCTCTTGGAGTTACAAGTATCAACTTGGCCGAGCCTCTACTAGCAACGGAGAGCATGCAAGAACATAAACAACACATATATGATAGATTGATAATCAACTTGACATAGTATTCCATATTCATCGGATCCCAACAAACACAACATGTAGCATTACAAATAGATGATCTTGATCATGATAGGCAGCTCACAAGATCTAACATGATAGCACAATGAGGATAAGACAACCATCTAGCTACTGCTATGGACCCATAGTCTAGGGGTGAACTACTTACACATCAATCCGGAGGCGGTCATGGTGATGAAGAGTCCTCCGGGAGATGATTGCCCTCTCCGGCAGGGTGCCGGAGGCGATCTCCTGAATCCCCCGAGGTGGGATTGGCGGCGGCGGCGTCTCTGGAAGGTTTTCCGTATCGTGGCTCTCGGTACAGGGGTTTTCGCGACGAAGGCTATAAGTAGGCGGAAGGGCAGCGTTGGAGGGCTGACAAGGGGCCCACACCATAGGGCGGCGCGGGCCCCTCCCTGGCCGCACCGGCCTATGGTCTGGCCACCTCGTGGCCCCACTCCGTATGCTCTTCGGTCTTCTGGAAGCTCCGTGGAAAAATAAGACCCTGGGCGTTGATTTCGTCCAATTCCGAGAATATTTCCTTTGTACGATTTCTGAAACCAAAAACAGCAGAAAATAGCAATTGGCTCTTCGGCATCTCGTCAATAGGTTAGTGCCGGAAAATGCATAATAATGACATAAAGTGTGTATAAAACATGTGAGTATCATCATAAAAGTAGCATGGAACATAAGAAATTATAGATACGTTTGAGACGTATCAATGTGCAATTACTTAAAATTGGCCATAAACTAAACAATTGTAGGATGTTACTGTAATAGATAGGAATGAACCAGATAGGAATTGTAACAGGACCATTCCTGAACTTGTAGTGAAGGGAATGAAAATCAATATGTTTCAGGACATAAATTTGTAATGAGCAACACGCAGAGGATAGTTTATATTGGAGCTAAGGATGGACCAGATACAGAATATAGTGGGATCACCTGTGAACTTGTAGAAGAGTTGAAGAGGGAATGAAAACCAATATGTTCAGCATTCCATGTGTGAGTGTCATGCAAAGTAAGAGAAGTGAGTTAATGTTGCAGCTTTTGAAGAACCCGATGGCACACAAAATTATTATCGAAGTAGCTAGTGTGACGAGTTTAAATAAATTTGTACTGCACGATAGCAGAGCGATAGCATGCAGGAACTAATAGTAGTCAGTTACTTTGTTAGCTTACGACGAAGTAGATAGAAATAACAATGGTATCACCTGTAGTACAGGGGATACAAACCAACATGTCCAGGGAGTACAAAATTGGCATGAATAGAATAGTAGAAGGCTATAATTTTTTTAACAACGACTGAGCAAGATAGAAGTTATAATGGCTACATCTACAGAGCAGGGAATGCAAACCAAAATGTTCAATCGCTTAATGTTAGCAATAAACTAGAAAATAGCAGGGTGTTACTGTCATAGCTAGGATTGAACTAAAAGAGCTTCAGACAAACAAGCATCTGGACCCAGAACATGACGCTAAAACAAGGGACTTACATTAGGAGAAGCACTTGGAGTCACTGCAGACCTTCCTGGGGTTGATAGATCCGGTGATGAAGTACACTACATGTGCTACTTGGGGTTGGAGAGACGGCCATTACACTTCATGGTTACTCATCTCATGTGCAAAAACGTAACAGCGCGTCGTTAGCACAAACAGGTTCCCCCAAGATTAAACAAGAACTTGCAGGCAGCAATAGAAAGTGACAGTAGAAGAATTTAGATAGGTGTGGATCATGCACGACGCCAGTGAAGCAGATTCGTTTCATCCACAGTGGTGTCGGTGAGCTAGATCCGATGCGGTGGACGACGGATCCGGCAAAGCGGCTCCGATGGGGTGGACGATACCGCAGCTGAAGCGACTTCGGTAGACTGCTGGATGAGTATATAGTTTCGAGGTTTGGCAAGGATGATCCGGTCCGGTTGATGACGGCATCGATGAAGCGACTCCGGTAGACAGCCGATTGAAGAGGATCGCGCGGCCTCTGGTAGGCCAGGGAAGTCCAGCGGGGATGTTCTAGTGCGGTGGTCGTGGAGGTGGGAGAGGGAGGGACTTGGGAAGTTCCGGTGGGTGGTCGCATAGCAGAGACTAAGGGAAATGAATTTTTCGGAGGGTTTTCGGGGCTAGGGAGGTGGTGATAAAAAAAATGACGGGCAAACCCCCCACTAACTGACTTTCTTTGTCATCTCCACAAGGGTAGAATGGAAATTTGGAAGCATGTGAAACATTTGTATTTTGTGGGCGGGAAGTTTTGCCGCTATGAGATTTTGAATTTGGCTAAGGTCCAAGTATAATGATAAAAAATTGTGAGACCGTATTAGTACCTCTGGTCAAGGTCGAGTGCAAAATCAAATCATCATCACGTTAATATCGGTTACTATCATCGTGATCTTCTTATCCCATTCAAAAACACGTCTGAAATATTTCAGGGTTGGCGGGAGATTTCGCCGCCCGACTGAGATTTGATTTTGAATATGGCTATGGTCCAAGTAATATAATATAATACTAATATAAAGACGGTACACATGGTTAAGTACTATTTGCTCTCATCCGGCAGTTAAGGCCAGCGGTCACATCAAGCCATCATCATTACAAACAAAATTGGTTACTCCCATGTTGTCCAAACTACAATTCGAAAACGCTTCTGAAATATTTGGGATTTAATTGGCTGAAGGTTTTGCTATTCAACTGAGATTTTGATTTTGAGTCTGGCTACAATGCCTCTGTTTAGGATTCTAGGGCCTAGAGTCACATCAAGTCATAATCACAACCAAATTCGGTTCGCATGTTCTATAGTTCAAAAACTTGTACCTAAAATTCTGGGTCTACCTTTTACAGTTTCTGAGAAAATTAATGGTATTATTATGCCTTTTACGATTAATACGTTTGGATCTTAGCAGATGTGTGCATCCTAGTTATGCAGTGGCTAGACCTAAAGCTACTGTAAAACCTTTTTAGTATAAAATCATCATTTATCAGGAAAAAAAACTCCCATTCGTTAGGGTTTGGCAGGAGGTTTTTCCGCTTTGCTGAGATTTTGATTTTGGCTATATCTAGTCAAAGTAACAGTAATAGAGAATCTTAGTAAGTTAGTATAGCAACGCATTTTGAGGTAGAACTTTGATTAACAATTTGACCAACATAATATGAGTTATAGGTCACCAAAAGTATACCATTGGATTCACATTTAAATGATGTTCCAACAATGTGCTCTTGGTATCATATAACTTTTTTTATCGGTCAAATTGTTAGTCAAAGTTTTGTCACGTAATACTTAGTGGCCTTATATTAAAAAACTGGGAGAGTAACATAGTTTCACCATAGATTAATAGTTGCCACATCACATCCATTTTTTTACTGCAAAAAAATCTTAATTATGTTGGTTTTGATTGGAATAATATTTAGTAATGTTTTGTTTTGATATCACTATGTGTCTTACTAGCTAGTTAGAAATTGCATTCAAATATGGAAAACTTTCTTGTACATTTTAGCTTAAAACTAGCTCGGCATCAGTACACGCGAGTATGAGCCAACATGAGGCTCAACCTTTCAGTCTACTCGATCAGAGCTTGCCCGAATTCTAAGACAAGCTGAGCTGAGTCACTCAAACTCAACTCGTTTGCGGCCCTACAAACATTGGTACAGAGTGAATATGATTTTGCGGCAAATCAGTAAGTACATGCCATATTGCCAAAGAAAATTGGATAGCATGATTTTCGACTCAAATGAAAATAGTGTTTCACTATAGGCTAATTAATAATTATGATTTTCTACAACGACCAAAACAGTGCAGCATCAGGAACCATACATAATTATAGCTGCATCTAGGTCATTCTGCCTTGGCTACATAGAAAAACAGGTACCATCAAATCCATAGAATCAGCTAGGGTGACTTTGCCTACTTGTCTACCATCTATTTGAGATCCAACACATCAGATAAGCTCTGAGTTTGATCTAGAAGTTAAACCTGGATATTTTATAATCACAACCACTTGGTTTAAATGGAATGGAACCTTTTTTTATTTTTGCCAAACATTGAGTCAACAAGGCTAAGTCAAAGAAAACTGTTGTGAATGAGCAACTAGTATTCACAGGGGCCAAAGGCCAGTACATGTACATGTCAAGCTTCATGCACTAGCCAACGCAACCATAAGTCCGAACTGATGTAAAGGGCATCAGATAAGCTCTGAGTTTGATCTGGAAGTTAAACCTGGCTATTTTATAATCATAACCACTTGGTTTAAATGGAATGGAACCTTATTTATTTTTGCCAGACGTTGAGTCAACAAGGCTGAGTCAAAAAAAACTGATGTGAATGAGCAACTAGTATTCACAGGGGGGCAAAGGCCAGTACATGTACATGTCAAGCTTCATGCACTAGCCAACGCAACCAAAAGTCCGAACTGATGGAAAGGGCTAGGTAATCACTTATACATCTCAACACCCCTCCTCACGTATGACCGGATGAAGCGCAGAGGAGGTAAACACGTGGAAAGCAGAATAGCACACCTATGGACATAGGGGTGGGAAAATATTGCGGAAGCCAGTACTCGAACTCGAGACCCTATGCTCTGATACCATGTGAAGCTTCATGCACTAGCCAACGGAACCACAAGTTCAAACTGATGGAAAGGGCTAGGCAATCCACTTATAGATCTCAACAAAAACCACATTCCAAATAAGGAACTATATTAAACTTATGCAGTAGCCAATGCAACCAAAAGTCAGAAGAGCAGGTTGAGTCCCAAAGGCACAACACAATAAGGAAACTTGCAACCTTATATAAAAGGGGCTATGCAACCCACTTATACACACTTTAACAACCATCCTCGTGTGTGACAGAAGAGAAAATCAACACTGGACTCGGAGGTAGGCACATGAAGCTTTACAAGGGCCAATGGGGCACCAACAATTTAAGGATGAATTGAACCACACTGTCAACAATTCAAACTCAAGATCTTGGCTCTAATACCATTTAAGTTCGAACTGATTGAAAAGTCTAGGCAATCAATTTATAAAACATCCTCAGGAACAACAACCAAGTTGATCCCAGCCACAGATAAATGCATCCACCAACAAAATATGAACAATGCCTCAGTCTCAGGAAACATTTCACAATACCAAGGTACTCACATGTCAATGTCAGCGTTCATCTCCAATTATCTATGGCATTTTATTAGTCTTTGAGAGATTATAACGAACTTGATTGGCCTCCTGCAGTAGGGCATCACATGCTTCTGATCTCGATCTCAACATGTCAACTTGGTTTCTTAGCACATCTACTGCAGCTCGTTCTATTTGGAGTTGTTCCTCTGGAACTTGTGCAGAGAAAGACTTGGACGTGGACTTGGACTTCAAAAACCCAACATTTCGCAGGAAAGTGTTTTTGGTGATATCTTTATTTTTAAGTACCATGGTAAATGTCTCCATACATTCTTCCGGAGTTTTTTCCATACCGTCTTTCCCAAGTTTTGCCATCTCCAATTTCATATTTTCTTGAAAACTTTTCAGTTGTGTAAAAAGAAAAGTTATTACAGATAAACATGCAGACGGTAGATTTAATGTGTATGAACTACTTCTAATCTTATAAGTTGGTATGCCTGATTACACATCAAATGCATTTTCAAAAAATGCCTACAAGATCATATTTACATGCCCATTATTGCTCCTACAAATTGGCAAGTGTGTCGTAAAAAAATTAAAGCATAAAGAAGACTTACAATAACATTTTCTAGGAGTTCTCCTATCACATTATGTTTGTTCTTCTGGCATGCCTCGAACTGCTCTGCCAGAGTCATCTCTTTGTCTGGTTGCATGTTGTTTGCAGATCTACTTTCTGCATTTTTGTACAATCATACAGAAATCAAATAACGTGGTTGAAATGGAGGATGGAAATATAAGATGCACACGGAGTTCTACACAATTTACGAGTAACATATGTAGCAGTACAGAACAGAGGGCATTACTTTTTGCCAAAGATGCCCAACCAAGTGATGAGATCCTGTACGGCTTGGTAAACGTTGTTTCAAGCGGTTATCCTGGTTCCTTTTAGACAACGTCTGCAAAAGGAGACTAGTGAGACACTGGCGTAAAATAAGTCTTCGGAATTTAATCTGGTCTCACTGTCCTCATAAGCCATACCACATTCTTTGGATCAGACCAGTGCTTGACAAGATCTCCCCACTTCTCGTTAGTCATGCAGGGTGCATGAGATGTTTGAACATTGGCAGTAATCTGGCCAGTGAAGTATGTCGCCTTAAGCTTATAGCGGTGCTGGCGCAACAATTCTTTGAATATGGAAGCGATGACAAACTTTACATCCTCATTATCCTCATCAAATTCAAATATTAACTGCTCATAACGGTGGAATCATTGGTGAGTTATATAGCATAGAAACAACAGTAAGCTACAAGAAACGGGACAGATCAATATGGAATAATTTATCATTACAAGGAGAAGCATGACTTACATGTAACTTATGCACTAAACTCTCGAACTGTGAAGGGGTGTCAACGTGGTGCTTCCACAATGGGAAGGTAGGAAGTTCATTCCTGATAAAATAGCCAACCTGAGATACAAGATATGAAGATTCATGTAGATGAAGTGGCCTTCTGCCACCTACAATAGAGATGTGATGCGAAATCTTGAACCCATTCCGGAAATCTTAGCTGCAAGTTTTCTTCCTACCGTTGCCCCCCTCGTTTTTATTGATCGTGGCGAACCTACCAAGTTAAGCATTGCATCAAGCTATCATGGTATATAGATACATATGGGAGCATTAAACTACAAGTCAAAAATATTACCTTTTTTGGCGTGGGTCTCATCATCGGGAGAGGAGTTGTATTTTGCGGGACTAGAGGTCGGAGGGAGATCATCACCAGTTTGCTGGCGTTGTGGCAGCACTGTTTGGACATTTGAGGTTGTATCGTCTGGGACTAGCATCATGCGTCCTTGGCCATTATTACCTACCACCACTCGTGATGGTGCCAATTGTTGGCTAGAATTTGCTGTGGAAACTGGTTCTGTTGGCAATTGTTGTTGAGACTTTGTATTGGCAACTGGTGGTTGTGAAATGTGTGGGCTGGTACATGCTGGGGCTACTTCTGTCTGATTCGATGGTTGGTGGTTTTTACGAGACCTTTTACTATTATCATTCTTGGCCTGTTCGCCACCTCGTGTCAGTCTCTTGTTAGACCCTGTAATAGGAGGAGCATCACGAGCATCAGGCTTAACCTTTTATTTATTACGCACTGTCACCCATCCTCCCGTATCAGCCTGAGGTTTCTGTTGAGTGTTCTTCCTCCTGTTCGTTCTTGAAAAGTTCTTGCCCGAATCTGCAGATGTTTGTCACACATAAATGCTATTTCAATGTACAATATGATATGATGATGATATGCAGATGAAATGGAAAAAATAGTAAGACAACATATGCCAAAACATATATGATGCGTTAACTAAGCAAAAAAAATGGTAGTAATGAGATTGAACATGGCATGGGTAACATATTTGGTAGGATTGGGATACAACAAATGGAAGTTGGAACAAATAATTTGATGACAGGACAGAGAAAACACCCTGTTGTGTTGCGAAGGATAGTCGACCAGGGCATCTTCTTGAATCAGCTCGCCATCACAATCAGCAGGATCAAATTCTGAATCAGAAGAATGTTCTGTATCCTTTGTGAGGGAGGTGGGTGACGTTTTTGCACTAGACCTTGTAGAAGGAGGTAGTGTTAGGCCCAACGAGGCTGCAACTCGAATATTACGTAGGATATTTTGCCTCCGTTGCTCTTCATACTCATTCTCGAGTGGAAGACCTAACATGCATTGGCGAGAAATGCAGATGAGATTTATCTTGGAACTGTGCGCATAAGAGCAAATTAATAGTAGCAGTGAGACTGCTCAAAATGTGCAATGACAAACAAACTATGACTAAAAAATAATTGATGTTCATATTGTCAAGATTCATGCACTAGCCAACGCAACCGAAAGTCCGAACTGATGGAAAAGGCAAACAAATTATGGCTAAAAAAAATTTATGTTGGGCAACAGAGGGCAACAATAATTTTTAGGATAAGTATGAAAGCCAAGACTCAAACTCGAAACCTTGGGTTCTGATACCATGTCAAGCTTCATGCAGTAGCCAACGCAACCAAAAGTCCGAACTGATGGAAAGGGCTAAGCAATCCACATATAGAATCAACACATATGTGTGTCATTACATGCCAATGGTTAACCATATGGAATGGCGTGTTTAATATAATTGCCTAGGGTCTTCCAAGTTCCAATAGATCGGTCTATTGGATGAACTTGCTAGAGCATGCAATTCGAAATGGTATCAGACCTACAAGGTCCTGAGTTCAAATCCTAGCCATCGCAGTATTCAAAATAAATATTTGCAGCCTTTCTAAAAAATATCTAATGATATACATGCCTAAGGCTCGGTCTATTGAATGAGTGGTTTTATCACTTAGCACCACAAGTTGGGGATTTTTTAATCACAAAACACCAATATTTGGGGAAATTATTTCACATAACACATTATTTGTCATTAGTTGGCTTGACAAGAGCATGACCCTACAGCGTGACACCAATTTACAATACGTGAGCATGTTTGCTACAAACAAATGAATTTTGGTATGAAATTTTGTAGACACTCTGTGGAAATGGGAATATGAGCCACACTTGTTACATAAGCTACACACAAATGAATTACCATATGAAAAATATCCATTGAAATTATAACCACACAAGAACATGAGATTTGGGTAATATATTCTGTAATAGCATAAGGTTTTGATAATGTGTACCTATACAACTACCCTGGACATAAGATTTTTTTTGAACCGTCTCAACATAAGATTTAACCACTAGTACGTGTTGACAAACAGTTTCGTATTTAACGGCAAATACTAAAAAATAAAGTCTAATTCTCTTCCTCATGTTGTCACTCTTAAACTGACGATGGCCTGAAGTCACTAATGGGCTATCAAACAGAGATTATGTATTATGTGAAACAATTACCCCAAATATTGGTGTTTTGTGATACAAATTTCTAGGGTTGTGGTTTTGTGATAAAAAATATCCCCAACTTATGGTGTTAAGTGATAAAACCTCATTGGATGAACTGGCTAGAGCATGCAATTCCACATGGCGCACACAAAGTTGGAAATAAAAAAATACAGGTAATTTAATACTATCAATAAATTGCTCTGCTAGCTTGACTGCTATCATAACCTTTGTAAAACGTACTACCACCATCTCAAAGTTTTTACCAAAAATCATTAACATGCAAAACACAAATTTAATATCATTAAATAGATAACGAATATATTTTCGTATGGTATCTACAAAATATTATATTTCTTGATATATTGTTCTGAAAGTTTGATCAAACTTTACTTGGTTTGACTTTTAAAAATAATCCTTCAGCTTTGGGGTGGAGGTAGTATATACTTCAAACCCCAAAAAAGTATCGCACAGAGGATGGCAAACTCGACTAGAGCAATGATGACACTTGCTTTGTGCTTAATGATGATGAGTAGCTGAAGAAATACCTGCACGTAATATAACATGACCTGTTTTCCATTCAGTTTGTTCATGCTTACATGTTTATGTGCACTTACAATTTGTGCTTCTCAATCACAGTGCAACCCTAGGCAATATTGAGTTCTTGAACAAGCCGATACTCAACTATGCTCAGGTGAAGGAAATCTCCATGCCTAGTCTCTTTAACAAACATCAACTCTACGAACCATGTTTGCTTAAAGGTACTCAACTTTATTGCTAACAACAAAGATGAATGTGCCAAATATTTAGGTTGCAACCATGGTAGAGGACTGAGAGGAGGGCATGGCTTAAGACCTGGCTACGCAAGCACTTAGCTTAGTGTAGCTGCTTTGTTGTTCATCATCAAGTGAAGAGGTCATGTATATTTGTGGTCTCATATCCCTCCATTAATTAGAACTTGATTGAACTACTGTGTGATGTGTATTACTAGCTCTTTTGAATAACTGAATGTGGCTATGTGCTCTTGTTTATTCAGTAATATTATAATACGATGTCTATTACCAGCTCTTTTGAATAACTGAATGTGGCTATGTGCTCTTGTTTATTCAGTAATATTATAATATGTAACCTCACCACTCTAATCAAATAGGTTACCATACATCACGAGTGCAACTAAACAAGGGCTGTTTTGCACCAACATAGCATAAATGCCTCTATGTAGCCAACCAAACACCCCGTATAGAAAATGCTTTCACGCAACCGAATACGGAGTAACTCTTAATTGTGGGCCAACTCTCAATTATGGGCCGGATCTCATTTGCAACGAGATAATACCAGAGAGCCCCTACCCAGAAAGCCCAAAATCAGCCCAAGAAAGATACCAAACGCTGGATTAGGCTAAAGCGCATACTTCTTGCTCCTTTCTATACGCAAATTCCTGATGGTTGGCTAAAGCGCACATTTTTTGCTAGGCTTACAGTCCTACACCTGCTGCAGCTTCCCGGCCATGAGCCATGTCGACGGAAGCTTGGCTGAGCAGGCACTGGACTGCTATAATTTCATCACAGGAATAACAGTGCACATCACAGACAACATTATGGTTGTATAACTACCAACTTTTAGCACAAAAGAAAACATGCATTCATATCGTTCAGTAAATTCAATCTTACAACTACATTATATAGGACTAAATTGCTACCAGCGTGATCGATGGACTGTGTTTTGGGTATGCATGATTCAACATAGGAGATTGATATACAGGAAAAATAAAAGCAAAATAAACCACAAAGAAGCTTTTCATCATTGATAGATTAGCAACATGTTAGCAACAGCCGCTTGCGGCTGCGTCAGCTTCCGGGGCTTTCTGCTTGAAGATATTCTTCTTTGCTCCAGAAGAAGCATCAGACAGCAGGCTCGGTGTATCTAATATCTGCATCATGTATGCATACATCAGTTTCAATACAGCAGCTCTATCAAGTAACTCGTCATACATACATATCATCTCTCAGTAAGAGAGCTCTACAAGAAAGAAGTCCATTCGATGCAAATACTTGTACTAAAGTTATGCTGAATCTACACTTATAATGATGTCTAGAAGAGGGTTCCAGTTGTAAGAAAGGCCAAGAATTAATGCTCATCCTTTTGATCAAATAAAAAAACAAATGTGTCAACTACAAGAATGAAGGGACAGTTCAACAGGCCAATATGATGCTGAGAACAAATTATGCCAGATACAGAACGAACCAAAAGCTGAAAGTCAGAACATACCTTCAGTACAAGTTCCTCAAAGCACTGTTCTACATTCACTTTGGTTTTCGCACTGCATTCCAGAAATAAACATCCGTATTCCCTGGCGAACTCAATGCCTTCCTTTTTCGTGACAGCTCTCTCACTTTCCTGCCACACCAATCATCCACATTCAGAAAAACATGCATAAAAGAAACCATATCTGCACAATTACATAGAATGTAGTACTTGTGCCAAGTGCAGCAAATCAGCAAAATATAAACTAAATCTAAAAGGTTATAACTGCATACGCAAGTACCTTGTCCACTTTGTTCCCAACAAGCATCTTTATACAATCCTGGTTGGTTGAATATAAGTCAATTTCCTTTGCCCATATATCAGAAAGATTTGTGAAAGTTTCTCGTCGAGTGACATCATACACTGAAAATATGGACAAGATAATGACTCAGATGTAAGGCAACACATTAGAACCTAACAAGTAACACACAGAAAGAAAACAGTACCTTTCCCATACCATCTAATGACTAATAAGATAAAGATTGTTATACTTTTCTACAAGATACAGTAGACACGAAAGCTGTAAAATGCCTGAAAGGATGCTCTATAGAACAGAGTAATTTTCTCCAAGTTTATATAGAAATTCAGTGCAATAAATTGCAAATTATCAAGAAACTCAAGGTTTCCTCAGCTAAAGAGTCACCACACATACTATGTATGACAAGGAGAGGAGAAAAGAATTACCCATGATGATCCCCTGCGCCCCTCTGTAATATGAGCTGGTCAAGGTCCTAAATCTTTCCTGTCCAGCTGCACAATAGGTCGAGATGTCAAATCATAAATCAGATATTATGCAAGTAAACAAACTATCAATCACACTACACATACAATCTACACGAGAATAATGCTTTAAATCAATAAACAGATGTTAGTATTAACCCCTGAATACCTTGTTTGACAATGTGATGAGAATTAATTTTGACTGGTTGGTAAAAAAAAATGATGTGGGTCCACCTTAGAGTTAAGCTTGGAGGCTGGGTGTGAACCCCAGCTTAGTGCTGTTTGTCCCCAGTGTTTTCACTGATGATTTTTTTTTTTTACATTTTTTATGCATACATACCACTTGAAAAGAAGGAAAGAACCTCTGTGATTACTGTTCATGAGGTCATCTTTAACTCGTTCAAGCAAGATTGACCCGCATATTCTGTTATTAACTCCGTTCAGAAGGTAGCAAGCTTTGTGCAAATCCTCAAAATTTTCTTCATTGAAAAACAAACTTTTTCAAAGAATAAAGACACACATGAAAATTGTACCTAAAGGTGATTTATCTCTAAAGAAAATGTGTCCGCGTATTGGAGAAGTCTTATTCAAAGCCGGCTGTAGCTACAGCCGGTCTGTCCGTTGCGCACATCCCTCACACCCACGTTCTTCCTCTGTCTGTAAACCAAGTCTGCCTGCCGTCGCTGGCCGCCACGCACTCCCGCCGCTGGCGCCACTGCGTGCTCCGCCGCTGCGTGCTCCCACCGCTACCCCATCCGTCGCTCATCAGCCGCCGCGTGGCCCCGCCTCCACCTCTGCTCGTCCCGCGAGCACACGTGCCTCCTTGGCTGCCGTTCGCCGCCGCTACGCGCTCCCGCTGCTTGCCGTCTGCCGCCGCACGCTCCGGCCAGCCGCCGCAAGCTCCCGCCTTCTACCGCAAGCTCCCGTCAGCCGCGACGCGATCCTGCGCCAGTAGCCGGCTGCCTCTGCTCCTCTGTCTCCAAATGGCATGCGGCCCCCGTGACCCCCGATCTGCCTCCAAACGGTCTCCGGCGTGGCGGATTGGTGGCCAGCGAGCTCGATTCCTCCACGGTGGTGCCTCCATTGTCGGTAGAGAAGACCATTTTGTGGGGGATTTTGTCGATGGTACACACGGTGTCACGATCTGTGACATGTGATACTTGTTTTTGTTGTGCAAGTACCTGCAAAGTAATACAGTGATGTTGTGTATATGATACAGAGAGGCTGCACCAATGTTACATGCGTGTTCCTATAATGTTGGATCAGCTAGGCAAAGATGTTAGATATACTGCAGATAAATGTTGCAAAACTATGTAACATTTTCGAAAATGTTACATACGCAGAGTAAAATGTTACATTCGGGATTATTTTGTACCATTGGCAGATTTTTTTGCACCATCTCCCTCTACGCCGACGACGTCGTGCTATTCTGTCACCCCATGCCCGGCGACATCGAGGCTGTCAAGGAAATTCTGCACCTGTTTGGTCGCGTGTCGGGCCTCAACGTCAACTTCACCAAGAGCACTGCAAGCCTACTGCGATGCACCTACGACGATGCCGCGCCCCTGCTTGCGCAGCTCGGCTGTCCGATCGTGGAGCTGCCAATCACCTACCTCGGCATCCCTTTGACGCTGAGAAGACCCACTGCTGCCTAACTACAGCCAATTGTCGACAGCATCGCCAGTCGCCTCCCGACCTGGAAGGCTGGACTCATGAGCAAGCCTGGACGCCTGACCATGGTTAAGGCCGTCCTGAGCGCCATCCCCATCCATCAACTGCTCGCCTACGCCCCGCCGAAGAAAACCCTGAAGATGATCGAAAAGATCAAGCGCGGCTTCCTCTGGGCCGGGCGCGCTGCGGCTAACGGAGGGCACTGCCACGTCAACTGGAAGCGAGTCTGCCGTCCCATCTCCTACGGAGGTCTCGGCGTGCAAGACATTGAGCGCGCTGGACTCACCCTGCGGCTGCGCTGGCTTTGGCTCTCTCGCACCGATGACAGCCGTGCCTGGAGTGGCCTCGACTTGCAGTTCTCCACGGACGAGCACGCGCTGTTCTTCGCCTCCACCACCATGTGCATTGGGGACAGACAGCGCGCATTATTCTGGGAGGACCGATGGATTTCTGGCAGGGCGGTCAAAGAGCTTGCGCCGCACCTCTATGCTTGCGTCCCCAAGCGACGTCGCAAAACCAGGACAGTGGCAGATGGCCTGTTACAGAACTGCTGGGCCAGGGACATCCAAGGGCTGCTTGGCATCCACGAGATCGGGCAGTACCTGCTAATCTGGCAAGCGATCCAAGGCACCACGCTAAGCGCCATGCCCGACCAGCTCCTTTGGAAGTGGAACGCCTCTGGCACCTACACAGCCAGCTCATGCTACCTCGCAACCTTCCACGGATCCACATCTTGTTGCTCCTGGAAGTTAGTTTGGAAGACATGGGCGCCGCCGAAGGTTAAGTTCTTCCACTGGCTTGCAAACCTCGACAGATGTTGGACTGCGGAGCGCCTGGCACGGCACGGTCTGCCCCATCACCCTCGATGCCTCCTCTGCGACCAGGCACCTGAATCAATGCAACACCTCATGCTCCACTGTCCCTTCTCCCGGCAGGTTTGGCAGGAGGTGCTTGCTTGGCTCAGGATGACCACCAGGGCTCCGGACCATGAACCCACCCTGATGGATTGGTGGCGCCGGGCTCGTCAGGAAACGCCAATGCCACTTCGCAAAGGCCTGGCGTCGACGGCCCTGCTCATCCCATGGATGGTTTGGAAGCACAGAAACGCTAGCGTCTTTGAAGGAGCCCAGCCCTCCATGCCGCTACTGCTGCAGAACATCAAGGAGGAGCTATGCATCTGGGCTAGGGCAGGTGCCCAGGGTTTACGTGTTGTCCTGCCTCCCAGTTGGGATGTGCACTGATTTTTTTCTGGTTTCCTAACCTGTAACCGGCCTCCTTGGAGGATGTAAACGATTCCCTATCTTTTCAATGCAATGAAACGCAAAGGTCCTTTGCGTTTTCTCGAAAAAAGATTTTTTTGCACCATAACTTCGCGATTTGACAGAATATAGGAAAAAATGTTGGAGACAAATGTTACATACTCTGAATAAAATTGATACATACGAACCGTTTTTGTACCATGATCGAACACACTAGAATTACTCATTTAAGTCGATCAGACGGTCCGAAAGGCGGCTGATGGGAGGCACTTTCACAGTCGGCTGATGCCTAGCGCTGGCCTTGCGTATTTTGGGAAGAATACCACCACCGCATGTCACAAGTCTACATTATCATGTGATATTTGGATGACATACCCAAGCCACAGCAGCCCACGGTTATTCAGACTCCACCTACCTCCTTAGGGCTTTCTGAGTATAACCTTTCTGGCCTTGGGTATGCCGTATGCCATCAAAATATCCCATGATAATTCTTGTATTGCTATTTTCAGTGCAAATCAACTGCAGCAGAATCGGGACATGCCATCGCAAAAACAAACAAAAATCCTTTGGAGACAAATTACCTTCCCACACAGCTTTCATTTGAGTCTTTATTCTTTGTGTGTGCATAAAAAAGTTTTGCCTTTGACGAAACCATATTTCTTAAAAGAAGCATTTGAACAATTCGCGCAGAGCACAGTATCTGTGATGAAAATTTTCATAACCGGATATGTGAATCACTATTAGTCAAGTAACCTAAAGTGACCATCAGGTACATTTATCGCGTGTTGTTTTGTTGATCTTCTTTCCAACCAGGCATAGAGTAGGAATTTAATCAAACCCCCGATGAAGTATTATATTTGAACTAGTTTGTTGCCCAAACAATGGAATAAAGAGCACTAAGCCAGGTTGCCTCTAAGCTAGGATCCATACCCAGCTTCGGAGCTTAAAACTATTTAAAGAGAATTGTTTCCATGTCAACTACTCGAACATCTATTTTTGTTTCACACTACAGAACATCTATGTGTTTTCTTCAACCTGCAGTGCATTCCCTACAAAACACCCACTCATTGCCTCTTGTTCCCAACTGCTAAATAGTCTGATAAAGTGCTGGTCAAGGTCCTAAATCTTGTTGCCTAGCACAGCAGGTACTCAAATTTAAATCATCATAGCTCCAAAGGCAGACAATATGCATATTTTTTTAAAACAAACTCACAAATGAATGTGCTTATGATGATATACACGAAAGCAATTCAAGAAGCATGGCTTAATGATGGTTGAACCAACGAGGCAATGTAAATCAATTGCATGTGTTACACATTGGGTACACAGCAACTAAGAGATTCCAACAAGACAAATGGTGGATAGGGTGATTCAGCTTACAAGGCTCTAACTAACAGCAGTTTGATGATTCCATTGTTTCGCTGGCTAAGCGAAAAAGAGGGAGGGGTCTTGGTAGGTTGCGTTGCCGTACCTGTGTCCCAGATGGCAAGCTTGAGCTTCTTGCCGGCAATGTTCACCATCTTGACCTTGAAGTCGACGCCTGGAAAAAAGATCGATTAGGAGGCCTGAGAGGTGGGGAGGGAGGGTGGGGAACGGAACAAGGAAGCTACCGATGGTTGGGGAGAGGTCCTCGAAGGAGTCGGCGGTGAATCGGAGGAGCAGGCTGCTCTTGCCGACGCCGGAGTCGCCGATGAGGAGGAGCTTGAAGAGGTAGTCGAAGTCGGGCTGCGACGAGGACGCTGCGGACGAGGACGAAGAGGAGTCCATGGTGGTGTGATCACGCCCACCGACCGCCGCGCGCGGAGGAGATCGCCGGATCAGGTCGCTGATCTACTGGTGGGATCGCCGCGGGGAAGGGTTTGCTTTGCTTTGCGGTGCGGAGGAGGAGAAGGGGAAAAGCGAGCAAGAAAGAAGCGGTGGGAGGAGAGGAAAAGTACTCTACTTTTTACAGTTTGTGGAGTAATTATGAAAGCAAAGTTTGTGGGAGGAGGCACAAATTCAGACTGAATTTGACATCCCTACCTGCACACTTTGTTTATTCATTAGTATGGTTTATTATTTGTTGTGGCCAACCGTCGACATCCATCACGAATGTAAGGTGTACTATATTTCTACCTAGAAACGCTATTTAGCATGTAAGGTGTACTATATTTTGCACCAACATATTTTTATATTGCTATATTCATAAATTTACTAAAAAAAATCTATATGGGAGCATTGCTCCGGCCTCTGCATCAATAGATGCACACAGTCATATTTTTTTTTTATTAAAAAGAGGTTCAAATAAGTATACTTATTACAATTAAATGGTAGCTAAAGTTGTAACAATAACCAGGCAAACAAAGATGAAGAGCAAGCAAAATCTATCCATCTTCAATCTTCAATTCTTTTAATGCGTTGTTATCCAATAGCCTGGAAATAACAGCCCCGTGCGACCGCCAAAATTCGGTTGCATCCAATATCCATAGTATCATGTTGGTCTTTTTGGGAGAAGGTATGCCCAGAACTGTATCCAATGCGCTGCACGAAGAATAACCTGCAAAAAAAATTGGTTCCCTTCTGTTTATTAACACAATGTCATTTCTACTAGTTCATATAGACCAATAATCGCAGAAATGCCAATACGAATATGCTCTTTATCTTTCTTATTCACCCCATTTAACCAGTTACCAAACATATTAGTGATATTGGATGGAGGAGAAATGTTATGAGCAAAAAATACCATTCTCCAAATCAATTTTGCAAACGGAAAAGAAAAAAATAGGTGATCAATAGTCTCATTATTATCACAGAAACAACATTTTTTACAATTTGTCCACTTTCTCTTAATTAGATTATCCTTAGTAAGTAACACCTTATTACTAAGAAACCACATAAAAATATTTATCTTAAGTGGTATTTTAATCTTTCAAAGATATTTTCTTAGAAATCTAGTATGTCCGTTCATAAGATAAGATACATAGATTTAACTGAAAATAAACCCGAGTCTGTTAGCTTCCAGACAAACTTGTCATTTTCATGAGTCAACTGTACCGACATTAGGCGTTCACACAAGTGTAACCACAAATTTCACTTATGTTCATTAAGGTATCTCCTAAAACCAATATTAATAGGAGATTGACCCATAACCGTAGATACCAACATATTTTTTCGTTGAACAATATTATAAAGAGACTGATACTGTTGAGAGCTAACGACACCTCGCCTAGTCAGACATCCTCCCAAAACCTAACCATCGACCCATTTCCTATTTTAAATGTGCCTCTCTTGAATAAATCATTTTTAACCCGCATTAATCCCTTCCAAAAAGGAGAATCAGTAGGTTTCTCTTCCACTTAAGCTAAAGTTTTATTTTTAGAGCAATTGTTGCCAAACTCCTTCTTCAGATAATAACTTTAAAAGCCATTTTCTTAACAAATATTTATTTTTCAATTCAAGGACTTCAATACCTAGACCTTCTTGATCCTTTGGTCTACAAATGATATTCCAACGAGATAATCTATATTTCTTTTTGTGTTCATCAGATTGCCAAAAAAAGCGATCTGTCTCTTCCTCACTCCTTTAGGAATCTCTAGAAAAGATAGCATAAACATCGGTAGGCTAGTAAAAACGGAGTTGATAAGGATAAGTTGATCACCATAAATAACATTTTATCCCGCCAACAGCCTAACTTTGCAGCAAAACAATTTTCCACCGGGTTCTACTAATAAGTACTTCATATTGTCTCACATCAACAAAGCTGACATAAGAAACACAGTGTCTAAGCTATTACAGTGTAAAAGTATATATAAAAACATGTATTTTACATCGTATTTTTGTACTTCATAAACAAATAAACAAAATACTTCAAGTCTATATTTCTCACGAGTGGAGAACCGGCACGGATGAAGCTAGGCGAGAGAAGTTCAATTTACCCCCTAAACTCGTCTCAAAGTTCAGATTACAACCCTCAATTTTACTTTGGTTCAAACTTCAACCCTAAATTTTATAAAAGGTTCGGAATTGAACCTTCTACCCTTTTTTGATAAGTTTTGAACCTATTTTTCTTCCTATATACTGTGCCAACTCATCAACATACAACATACACGGTACATGTACTTCCTCTCTCTCCATATCGCATGATCACCTCATGCCTCATCATGATCGTCTTCCTCCCTGGAACGAGGTCATGGCAACCACAGAGGGGTGCCTCCATCGGACAATAACACCTGGCGTCTGCCCTCTACATCACCTGTCGTGCCCAGCCTTTCGCCAGCACGGGGCAACCACCATGCATCGCAGCGAGCTGCAAGGGAGGCATTTTTATTCCGGCGGGTGAAGAGTTGAAGATGAAGCATAGATTTGAAGATGAAGAGTTAAAGACATAGAATACATGTACGCACTATTTTACCAATACAATACATTACATGACAAGAAAATCCAGCTTAAGACAATGCAAGGGGTGATTCTGAACCGTTTTTAGAATTCAGGTTGAAAGTTAAACCAAAGTAAAGTTTAGGGTTGCAAGCTGAACTTTGAGACAAGTTTAGGAAAATAAATTGGACTACTTTCAAACTAAGCTCTGCTTTAAGTGTTGCGGCTGGAGGTAGCGGCTCGGTAGAGAAGACCGGCAGGTGGAGTAGAGGCGGGTCGGACGGAGCTGCAGCTGCCGCCGCCGTCGCGTGAGGACTGGAGAGCTGCTGACCTTGGGGTTGCTTTGAGGACCTGGGGTTGATTTGAGGACCGACCGATGGGCTGCCACTACTTCCATGCAACAAAAAAAAAGCGCCGCTATACTGTGTTTTAGCGATGCTAATACATGATTAGGCTCATGGTGATAATATTTGCAAAAACATAGCGTTGGCTTTTCAAATATACTATAGGGGCACTACAGCGTTAAATAATGGTCAAATAGCGTGCTCCTCTGTATTTATGACTATGTACTACCTAGTTCCAATAAATAAGATGTATAAAATTTAACCAAAAGTTAAATCTTATAAAGTTTGACTAATTATAGGAGAGAGAAAAAAGACATCAACATCCAATCCCTCCTTTTCAAAATATGTTACATATAATATCCGATGAAAGTTAAACTCTATAAAATATGAGCAATTATATAACAAAATATATCAACTTTTATAATATGAAATCATTATTATTAGAATCATGGTGATATATATTTCCATATGATATACATTTCATATTATGGATATAGATATTGTTTGCCATGTAAACTATCAAATTCCGTAAAGTTTGAACGGGGTATAATATTAAATAAATACATTATGAAAATATATTTTTGGTGAATCCATTGATATTGATTTGGTATCGTATATGTTTATATTTTTCCTAAAACATTTGTCAAACATGAACATCGTTGATTTTTAACTAAATTTATATGTCTCATGTGTTGGACCGGAGAAAATAGGTTCTTTTGTCAATAACGATGCGTCGTATGAGACAGTAAACAAAACCTCTATCTAATTTATTTATCCTGTTCATCCGATCCCACCTTTCCCTATTAAGCCGGATGAGTGGATGACCAACTTCCAAACGAAATTTGCCCCAAAGACCAGGGGAAATTCCCCTCCATAGAATCAGATAAATTACATTGTACGGCAGCATCTACCTGCCTAATCTAATATATAATCTAATCTAGGCTAAAAAAATAACCCAAACGCTAAAAAGTGCACGGTGGCCGTTTTGTCGTGGCGAGCCAACGATTGCTGGCCGTCGGATCTTGGATGGAGAACCTGATGTATCTGCTCTGTTCCGACCGTCCCCACCTGAGGGCCCCACCATCCACCGCGACCGCACCACGCCTGAAGGGACATCCCCGTCGCGCGCGTGCGAGGAAGACGGTCGAGAAACGGCTCCATTCGCTCGATCCCCATTTACTGTCGTGAGCTCCGGCCGGCGATTTCTCTAGGGTTTGGATGAGCGACGGCGTGCTCGTCGGCGCCGCGATTCGCTAGGGGTCCAGGGGGTGAGGGGTAGGTTGCTCGCTGGCGCTCGATTCGCTTCCGGGGGAGGTCCTCGTGAGCTCAGTAGGCGTAAGGAGCGGGAGGTCGACGGCGGTGGGGGCGAGGCGCGAGGTTGCTGCTCGATCTCCGCGACGGAGATCTACCTTTTCTCGGGCGGGTGCGGTCGATTCACCGTCCAAGAGCTTCATCGCCGCCGTATCGGTGGCCGTACACTCGGCGCGTGGTGTTTTCGCCTAGATCGATCGTCCCGTGAGCGGCGACGGAGATCGGTTGCGGATCCAGCTACTCGGGTAATCGATATGTGCTCGGATCCCCCAATCCCCCGGTAGGACTTGATTTCCTTGTTCAATTTTGTCCCCATTTTGATGGTGCGGGATTTTTGGAAGTAGATGGATGGCAGTGCATGGACTCTCCCCTGTATATCCACTTTTTGTCCTTGTTCCATGGTTCTTATGGTCCCCTGTAGAGCATGTTTTTGGAGTAATTTTGTACTTGTTGTTATGGTTCCCATTGTTTCCCTGTTGATCATGGTTGGAGTAATTTGTACACCCGAAATTAGATGATGCTAGTACAGCTTTTATGTTCTCGGTTGTTTATTAGACCTTGTATGTAGAGTAACTTTTTGCTGTTTGTGTTTGATAGTCATTCTAGCCTAAGTTGTTTTTGCCATGCTAGTGCACACTGCTTGATATAGGCTACCAATTTTAGATGATACCAGTACTAGCTTATGATGCTGCTTATTAGTGGTTATTTTTGCTCTTTGGAACATTCTAATTCATATGAGGCTGCTTATTGAAGTTTGCTGGTTGTTCTTATTGAAGTTGATTTGCCATGCCATGAGATGGCACAAGTTGGCGATTATTCTTGTTTGAAATAAGTTGTTACGTCATTATAATTAAGTTGTCAACTAGGAGTCATTAAGTTGGCTCGTCGTTGTTACTTAAGTTGCTTTTCAGAATTTTTCATGCCATAAACGATGCCATGAGTTTTCCGTTGTCCATGTTTCAACTTGTTTTGTCATTATGATCAAGTTGTCCACTATAAGTAATCAAGTTGGCTGGTGGTTCTTAATTAAGTTGATTTTGTGTTTTTTTACATGACATGAACGATCCCTTTGAGTTTGCGCATTATATGTCTTAAACAAGTTGTTCTTGAAAATACATCTAGTTGTGTAACTTTTCCAAATACATATAGTTGTTCCAAGTAAAGCAAAGTTGATGTCTGCTTTCAGTCATGTTTTGCTTAAGTTTTAGCGAACGAGAGATTTTGTATGTTTTTGTATGACCATGTAGACTAACTTGCATAAGTGGTGATGCAGAGTTGCATTGTACATTTTTGTGTGCGTATGTAAGCATGTTAGGGAGATGACTAAGAGGTTTTTGATTGCCATAAGAGCTATGTAAGCATGTAAGCATGTAAGCATAAGAGCTATGTAAGCATGTTACGAGAGATTTTTGATTTACTATTCATCAACAGGTGTAGGGAGATGACTAAGAGGTTTCCGCGTCTACAACTACCGGATGGAGCAACGGGCAGACCTGCGGTAACGGGCGTGCAGCCTCGCCGGCATGTATAGCATCCGACCTTTTTTGTTTTTCATAGCATACTTAAGTTTGCTATTCTGAAATTATTTTGAGTTGTCTTTTGATAGCATGCCTTAGTTTTTTTTGGAAGTAAATTGAGTTGTTCGACATTACTTTGTCCTTACTTATGTTGAATATGTTGTTCTTTTTTTCAGGCTGCGGTTGCGGATAATCCTATGAACATGAATGGTCCGAATCCTGTACCCGCTACTAATTTACGATCCCGTGGTGCTACTTCGGGTGGTGGTAATCATGCGAGAAAATGTGGGTGGACCTTACGCAGCTGTGGTTGAACCTAAGAAAAGCCGTGCATTCTGTCGGTATGTCCAATTCATACTTCCTCGCTTGTGTGTATTAGTTTTCTTATGTTGTGTGTGAAATTGTCCTGAATTACTACTTGACCTTTTTTTCTCCTTTATCGTGGTGTGCAGCTTGGTAGGAATAAAGCGTCTCCTGCTAGACTTGTGAAGCTGAATGAAATTTTATCAGGTGATCAGAAGAAGTTGATCATAGAGTGGGGGTGGGGAGGAATGTTGATGGTTAAAGCTACTGAGATGCCTGTTGATCTAAGCATGTGGGTCTTGGCATGTTTTGACCCAATTAGAAGTGAGCTAGCTATACCGGGGAGGGGGACCATTCCCGTCGATGCGGCAAGTTACAACAAAGTCTTTGGGCTACCCAATGAAGGTTTGCACAGTACGGTATGAAATGGAAAGCTGAACCTATAGCCTTCATGAACGAAGAGTACAACATTCGGGGCGGGTCTGCTCCGGGTTTCAAGCGGTGGCGCAAGATGATTCGGGAAATGGGAGGGGCAGGCTGATATGAAGTTCCTACGGGCATCTTGTCTTGCTTGTTGTGAGCTGCTTTATTTCACCATCAACAAGTGCCAATATCGGTCCAAGGTCATATCCAAGTCTAGTGGATCTCAATGTCATGAAGAAGTCTAATTGGTGCCGGTTCGCGAGTTGATCAAATTGTTCAAGAAGTGAAAAAGATGGGAGTCAAAAAGAAATCTGTGTGTTCTTGTTTACATCACCTCGTGGTACTTGATCTTTTTTACCCTTTTCGTGTTTTCGGCCTTGTTTTTTATGTCGTAATAAATGTTGCAACATGTGTTGCTTTTTTCGAGAGATCTTACTCACTTGTTTCTTTCCCTTTACCTTTTTTTTGTAGATACTATATCTTGACTCTCTTGATGTTGATGAGCCTGTGCCATCTGTTGAGGAATGTCCCATACGTGCTTGCCGCATGGGATGACAAATTAATTCAAGCTGTCATGCGCAAAGATATGAAGTCAAATGGAGAGTTTGGAAAGATGAAGGTATTTTTTAACTACTTAAGTTTTGCTTTCTTGGATTGATCTAAGTTGTTTTTAAGTAGATCATTTGTGATGTGGCCGGATCATTTTTCCAAAGCACTCTTACTTCATTATCTAAGTTGTCACATTAGCACTTCTAATTTGCTTTTTCCAAAACATGTATCTTAGTTCTTGCTTTTCCTTGTTTTCATATATCTAAGTTGTTTTCTCTGTGTCATCTAAGTTATTTGCCATTTGTAACTAAGTTGCTTTTTATTACCACTGATCCAAAATGGCTTCATACTCAATACATATGTTGTGTCCCCTAAGCTGCTTACTAGCCACATCTAAGTTGTTACATATTAGTACATCTAAATCGCTCATACAAAATGTAACTTACTTCTTCATTCTTCGTTTTTCGTATATCCAAGTTTTTTCTATGTGTCATCTAAATTACTTGCCAAAATAACTAAGTTGTTTTACTTGCCTTGGTCCAAATTGCTTCATATTAGTACATATGTTTTTTGTGTTCTTAGATTGCTTACTAGGCACAACTTAGTTGCTTTAGTTTCGAGGTGTAAGTTGTTCCGGTGATTCATATAAACCGCTCATAGTTCGAGTTCAAAATGCACACTCATGCTAACAAATTATGACATTTCCTAATTTTTTACGGTTGAAAGATGGGGTGGGGGTGACTATTAGAGACGGTCTTTTCGTCGGGATGACGAGATTAGAAGAGTTCGTATCATCAAGGTTGCCTAGGAATTACCCATGTCAGGTAATTTCATTTTTCCTTTTTCCCACTTTTTTATTTTTCTGTTTTCTCAAAATGTACACAGTGATTTCATACAAAACTAAATAATTCTCACTAGTTTTTTGCTTTTGTATTTGCTGACCAGAAAAAGAGGAAACTTGCTGTGATGATTGGGGAGCTATGCACCGATATCTCCAACAGGTTGGGCACTTTCATAGAACAAGTAGGGGACTTTGAACAAGCGAGAAGAGAGTGCAAAAGGTGTTTGTGGAAGAGCTAGGAAGAGGCAAAGGCACTGAACCTTCTATTGTTGTTGATGAAGAGGATGCTGAGGATGCGGATGATGAGGATTACAATGCGGATGGTAATGACGATGACGAAGAAGATGAAGACGGCGATGACGAGGATGATGAAGGCGATGACGACGGTGACAATGAAGATGGTGCCGGCAAACAACAACCTTCAAATGGACAGCACATTGAGGATGATGATTTCCAAGACCGTGATGCTCGTTTCGATAATACACCAAGGAGATCTCCTCGTTTCGACAATACACCAAGGAGGTACTGCTAGGTTGGGAAATGTTAACACTCAATCGGTTGGGGCAGCAAACACTCCATTGCACGGGCTGAGCCCGTTCTCGGATATCGAGAGGGTTTGCGGCATCCGGAGGCAAAGACATTGACATGACAAACAACCGGGGCCCAAAATTCTTTGATATAACGAGAGAAGATATACCCCAATTCCATATTCATGGAGGAGATAGCTAGGTCTCAAAGGGGTTCTCCTACAACAACACCACCACTTGGACCGGTTCGGCGGGGACAACATTGTACGGAAAGTTCGGACAGAGTGCATTGCATTTGATAAGTTAGCAATCGGGGGTGATAAAGGAGTCCGGATGAAACAAAAAATGGTTGCGCATCGTACCGGACCTTTGGATACAAGTGTGCGGTCCGAAATAGTTCGGGATCAGGTCACGGTACGGTCGCCAGCCAAGCTGCAACTCACAACACGGGTGCGGCACCGCAACCTCCTCCGGACGCAAGTCATGCGGTTTCACTAACAAAAATTCCAGCACAAGCTCTTTTCATTCGTACTTCTCCACGCCGGAACAAGAATACTCCAACATCTCCTGCTACGCCTTCTACTTGTCAAGGATCGCGAGACCAACAATGCCGCCAAGAAATCAACGGTTCCAACTCGTCAAACTTGTCCACCTCCGCGAGCTAAGGATCCTAGATGGGAGAAGGGTTGTGACCCGCCATCTTTCAGCCTTGGGTTTGATAGTCCACGAGAAAAGCCAACAACAAACTCCTGTAGTTGCGGCATACGATGGGACAACACCACAATCTTTTAGGTCCTTTGGGTCTCCAATTTTCGATGACTACGAAGATGTTTGGAGTCCGAGAGATGGAGGAAGAAGCCATTGCTTTATGTACCGGGGTTGAAAGGGAGAAAGGCTACACGACGGACGAAGCGAGATACTATCGGTGCGGGACATCAAAGTGAAGCTGAACTCCAAACACCAACTCCTGTTGGCAACAAGGTCACTCCTTCCATGGATGGTTACTGGAAGCAACTCCAATGCAGCTCCTGGCCGGATCATCCGACCAGTTGCATGTTATAAGTCACCGTACATAGACTTTTCAAGCAAAAATTCATATGCATGCTCTGCGATGTGAAGGAAGTTTATGATCTAGTTATCTCGGGTGGTAAACGAAATGGAAGGGGTCAGCACAAGGACAACACCCCAATCATTGTCAACTTCGAGAAGTTTTTGTGTCCCATCGAGAGCTGGCAAACTCAATGATGCCTTGTCTTGAGCTAGATAACACGGTATTCGAACTAGGTCTCGAATCAATTATGCTTGAGGAAAGATAAGAATGACAAGAAAGTTGTGATGCCTTTGAGATTTATGGTTAGCACCCCAACACCTTTTTTTGTGTCTGTTTTGTGTTACGTTTCTTTTTACTTGTCAAGCACGGTTATTCGAAGCAAAACTAAGCTGCACCACACAGGGATTCCTCAAATCTTTTACGTAGACATTACTTCGGGAATATGGTTGGAATCACAAGCATGTCAAGAAGTACTTTGCGAAGAAGGATGCGCATCTTGACAAGAAAGACTTGGTAATCTTTCCCCCACTTTCTTTTTCCTTTTTTGTGTTCATTCATATTTACGGACCACGGTCATTCTAGTTGTGTTTTGCACCTGATTTCTTTGTTATCTGCCAACCACACGAACAGGTGTTGCTTCCAGTGTTGGAAAACATGAGCGAAGACCAAAGTGTGAAAGTGAACCACTACTGGTTGCTTGTTCTCAACATCAAAGATAGAAGATTCGAAGTTCTTGACTCTATGAGGACAATAAATGATAAAAAATTGGGCACTGCTTGTGAAGAATCTTCGGGAAGCAATAACATCTCTATGGAATGAAGAGTACCCAAAATCACGCATCAAGCTTGAGAAGTTTGACCTCGGCGACATTTTTGCTCCAAAGCGAGAAAACTAAGTAAGCACATAAAAACACTCATTCGGATAACTTGCTTTTATTAGCATCTAAGTTTTGCTCCTACTGCACATCTAAGTTGCTTTCCAATAGTAGCCAAATATGTTCTTTTTACTGCTTCACCTTCTTGTGGACACCCTAGTTGCTTCCGGCAAGTACTTTTGTTGTTTCACTAGCAAACAACTTAGTTGCTTCTATAAGAAGGTATACATAGTTCAAATTTAACACTAATTTGCTTTTCAACTTATACCATAGTTGCCTACCTTTTTTGAGCTAAGTTTGCTTATGTGCAACTTCTCCTTACATTAGTTGCTTACGAACGGATGATATGCATCGGGAAGCAATTACGTGATTCGGTAGTTGTATTTTATGCATCGGGCACTTCTATAAAAACACTCATTCGGATAACTTGCTTCTTGTATCTTGCGGTTACTGCTTTTTGCAGCTTTTTGTTTAGTTTCTTTATACTTGTCCAAAGTTAAGTTATTACCTTACTTTCTTAGCATCTAAGTTTGCTCCTCTTGCATATCTAAGTTGATTTTCAATAGTAGCCTAGATGTTCTTGCTTCACCTAATTGTGGACACCCAAGGTGCTTACATCAAGTACATTTATTTGTTTCACTAAAAACAACTTAGTTGCTTGCTAAAAAAAGGTTGTCATAGTTCAACATGAGTACTAATTTGCTTTCCAATTTATACCATAGTTGCCTACACAAGTTCTTCTAAAAAATGTGTACAACTTCTCCTTACCTTAGTTGCTTACTGCACAACCCGTTTTTGCTTCCTCTCACATGTGTTTTTTGCTCTCCGGTACCATGTTTTATTTGCTCTCCGGTAGCATCTAAGTTGCTTAACCAGACATGCTCAAAATAGTTTCGGGGGAAGTACTTGTACTGAAGTAGGCTAAGTTATTTTCTTTTGCTATAGATATGTTGTTTCTTACTAGCTTCATACAATTTCATTTCCAATTCTTTTTCCAAATAAATCTAGTTGTTCCAAACATAATAGCTAAGTTGCTTACCTCGTTTTGTGCTAACGTTTGATTCACTTGTTCTTACGTAACTCATATAAATTACTTGCTCGAATACATAACTTATATACCCACTTTTTTCTCGCGGCAAGGATTGTGGTGTCCATGCACTTATGAATGCTGAGCCTCTGGACAGGAAGGTCTCTCCCAAACTATGGAGGCAAGGACATATCAAACATTAGGAAAATCATGACTCACACATGGGTTACTTCCATCCACAACACCATCGACTGGAGGAAAGCTCTCAAGAAGAAAGGAAAATGATGTATATTCTCTCCCTCTAACTACTTGCATTACTGAAATTCAATTTGGGAAGCACAAATTACATTGCGGTATTGAAAATTCAACATTTCAAGCACAATTACATATTATAATTGTAGGCTGTGACATAAGTTGTTGTGTCTTGCAATACTATCCGATCTTACACACACGAGAAAAAAGGACCTTGAGCGAGACATAATTTTAATTCATCCTTTCGAGAGAATTTTCGCACGTTGCTGAATTATGTCCGGAGCAAACCGCACAACGTACACGGAATTGTTCTTTTTGCTTGCAACTCAATCCCACCGGGGTATCGATTCTTCTTTCTTCCTTTTGTATTCGACCTAGGAGGATCAAGAATAACCATAGCTTCTTCACTTGCCCCAACCATGTCTCTTGCACTGTTGCACATATGGAAAGTCGGCCTCTGTGCTTTTCTTCTTCTTGTTTGGACGACCTTGGCGAGTAGGGGCGAGACGGTGCGGAGTGTCCTTGGCTGGGAAGTTGCTTGGTGCGGGTTTAGTTGCTTGGTGGCACATCACCTGTAGTATGTCTTGTTGGCACATGCCACTGGAGCTGACCGAGGTGCTGTTGGTTGTTTGATGTTGTAGGTGGAGGTGCTTGGTCGTGTTCGGGTAGGCCACGAAGATGTTTTCGATGCGTAGTAGGTGCTTGAAGTAGATGTCCTATTAGAATTAGGATTTGCTTTGTACGTTCGAGTCTTTGAAGTAGTTGGTTTCCTCTTCCTCTTCACCTTGTTTAGTTGTGCAAACTCGGTTGTCATTTCCACGATGTGTCTACGAGCAATGGCGTCATGTTGGTACGAGGCACTTGCTAGCTTAGCCAAAGCAACAAACTTAGTTGACAAGTTTGCAAACCGCAATTTCTGCCTTGATTCTTCGGGCATAACATCATCTTGTGCTTGGACGGTTGGCTGAACCACGGTTTCCAATGCAGTTGGAGTCCACCTTCGCGGTATGTATTGCTCTGGTATAGCATCAACACCAATATGCGTAAACACTTTTAAAACATGACAACATAGCAAACCGTCACGCTCAAACTTGCGGCACTCGCGGTTGAATTGCCCACCATTAGCATTAACCATGTAGTACCTTCCACCATAAGGATAGCACTTCTCATTGTTAGGGACTAGGCTGGTACAAATTATTGCCCTGTGGTTGGACATTATAACAGCCAATGAGTGCGAACTCCTTCTGAACCGATGGTAGATGGGACGTGTGTACACGGCCAAAGCTTGCTTCTCAATAGGGAACGGCGACCATGGATGCGGCTCAAGCTCATCCGTGCGGAAATCATTGTGGCCCTCCTTACCCAATATCCGTTCTTTGTAGCTTCTCATATTGTTTAACAAAATGCTTGATTGAGTTGTGAGGGTTGATGTAACGTTTTAGAACAGCGTTAAACCCCTCACTCCTACGAGTTGATTGCAAAAATGGGAAGAATCGATGTACGTAGTAGCATGGAACCCAGAATTTTGCATACTTCTTCAACCATAAAAATGTTTCATGCTCGGCTAACTCCCACTTTGCAATCATCTCTGCCCATCTTGCTTCAAATTCATCCTCACTCATACTTTCATTGATGCATTCATTGAAGTCTTCGACCAAACCAGGGTGCCTACCTAGGAATGGCCCGAGCTTCTCATTTGCTTTCTTCATAACGTGCCGGCGGCAGTTGCGGTGACAAGTGTCAAAGAAAACTTCTACGATTGCATTCCTCATAGCACTGGTCCTGATGCTATTATAATATTTGTTGGCTGCAAACCATGCATAGCATCAAGGAAGCTGGGTGAAAAGCCATGTAAAACTCTCCTCTTTCTCATCCCTTAGGAAACCACGGCCAAGCATGAAGGATTTGTCCATGTCGTTGATCCCAATAAATGGAGCAAATGGCATATCGAGCCGATTAGTCAAGAAAGTTGTATCAAATGACACACAATCATGATATGCTTACGTGTAAGCCTTCCTTGCAGCAACTTGTCAACCCGAGAAAATGTTTTCAACCCTGTGCTCTTCATCAAAAGAAATTCGAAGTAGAAACCCGGGTCCTTGTCCTTCAACTACGCAAAATAAGCCCTTGTCTCGGCAATGTCCCATTCCTTCTCCTCCTTCCTCAAACTTGTTCGTAGATTTGTTATAGCTTTTGGATCATAGGGGACGAAACATTCTTCTCCATAAAAAGAAGACATCACTTGTCATCATACGCCCGGTTTCCAAGTTGCGATCATGTAGGCATTTCGGGAACTCCCTTTCATCTCTAGGTATGCCTTTGTGTGATCTCGGGTACTTTGTCGGTGAAGGTTTCACAAGCATGGGGTGATTGTGTTACTGCAATAAAATATGTCACTTCATATTTGTTGTTAATCAACTTCACACACATTTTCTTTGGACACTTGGTTTGCTTTATTTTTTCCCTTTGCCGCTTAACTACTGCAGATTTTGGTTTCTTGGACGGTCCAGACTTCTTCTCCATCCCCGTCTTCATCATCTAGGCTGGACAGGGCTAACCTCTTCTACAATTTTGACTCTCTCCTCTTGAATTTGCTCTTCGTTTTCGGTGCCCGATACTTGTTGCACACAAATTGTTGCTTCCGCACCACCTTGCTGAAAGGTTGCCTCGGTGATGTGTTTGATTTGATAGAAAACCCCGGTCTTTTTGAGTAAGCATTGTAGTGCTCTACGGCATCTTCGATTGTGTCAAATCGCATACCAAGGAAGGGTTCTTGAGGACTAGATGCTACTTCTTCATTAGGAGCAACTCCATCGGCACCATGATCCGCCAACTCGGGGTTAGAAGAACCGAGAAAGGGTTGTAGTAGGCATAGTCGTTGTGTTTATGTTTTCGGTGCTAGGATTTGCTTGGAGGTGGTGCTTGCATTGAATTGCTGCCCTCCACCACTTGTGCACATCGAGTCGCCACCTTGTCCACCATGCTCGGCAAGTAGTGGGTCACGAGACTCATCGACAACCTCCGTCCGGGCAGCTTGAGTGCGAGAAAAAGGGGTCACTGCCATTTATTCCTCCATCTTCCATGTCGACATCGTACGGTTCTAGGTTCGGGTCCAAACCACTCATACGCAAAACAAAAAGTAATTTCATTTTGTTTGTAAGTAAACTTGAAAACTTCGTTTTATGGATGCATCTAAAGTTGCTTCTACGATTCATCTAAGTTGGTACACTAATGCCATCTAAGTTGTTTTCCCACAATGCATTTTTTGGCTACTATACGCATGACATAAGCTACCAAAGTTTATGGTTGTCACCACCAGTCACACCTTCTCACAAACTTGCTTTTTCGAGTGCTTGGAGGCTAGCATGGACAAGATCAAGTGTCAAATTTTGCTTCATCAATCAGCCACTATGTAATTAGCACTATGACGGAAGAAACTTTTGCTTGAGCATCTCAAACGGTAGCTAAGTCGATCATTTTATTGCCTAGTTTTGTCATGTGACAATACTAGTTCTTGTTGAAACATAGTTTGTTCGTCGGTGAACTGGTTGTCTCGATGGTTTCGACAAACTAATGGTACCTAATGCTACTATAGAACCTTTTCCGGTACTATGTGACCATATAAATGCATTGCTACTCCTTCCCATTTTTTGTGGCTTATTCTATGGTTAGTATGCATCGGATCATCTAAATTAGTTGCTTGCAAGGTGTTGTCTTGAGTACAATCTGAGCGAAAAGCAACTACCTTGAGGATCCCACCAAATTATAACGAGGTTTGTGCCCTCAAAGTTGAGTTTTTTTATCTACATGTGTCTTGTTACAAGTTTATGCTTGCTTTTTCTATGGTATACAAGCTTGTTTTGAATTTTTCCATGAATTTGTATGCATGAGGAACATACTTATGCATCGGGAAGCAATTACGTGAGTCAATAGTTGTCTTTTATGCATCGGGCACTACTTGGTTCGGATAAAAATGGTTCGACCATGTAGATCTGGTTTTTGTTTGTGTTTTTGCTCAAATTGTTTCCTTTGTGCGGGTAGAAAACTTGTAGATCTGGTTGTCGGGTTCAAAAGGTTCAACAAATTATAGCAAAGGAGGAGATTGGAGGGGAGGTAAGCATACTGTGCAAATCTAACCTTGTTTGTCCAGCCTACGAAACTTTGATTTTCAGGTGGTAGTTCTTTGTCTTCTTCTTGGTAGTTGATGTCTTTGTGTTGGTTGTAATGGAGATCCGATGGGAAAAGGTAGAAGAAGTTGCGAGGCTGGGGAGGAAGAAGTTGCCGGCTGGCTGGGGGAGGAAGAACTTGCTGCTTTTATGGAGAAGAAGAAGCTACAATGGAGATCTGGAGGCTGCAATGGAGATCTGGAGGAATTGCAGGCGGGAGGAAGAAGATCTGGAGGAAGAAGAGAGAAAAAGGAGGGACCTGGGAAGGGGACGGTGGGACGGTGGGACGGTGGGCCGACTTTTGATTCTGTCGGGATTTGGGTGATTTAATTGGTCGATCCGGTCGTGGGGGTCCGCTTTCCTTTTCTGGAGCGGGTTGGTCGGCGGGGCGGGTCCACTTTCCTTTTTTGGCGCGTTGGCTGGCTGGAACCAACGAGCAAACGTTTGCTCGCTAGATCCGTCCAAAAATAATACTCTAGTCATGTAAAACCAGACACTGCTACGAGTTTTTCCTCAGATCCTAACTAATCTACAAAGAATATAATATTCGTTACATTCTCGCGTTCAAGTTGGTCTCCCCAGCAGCGCAGAACCAGTGCTCTCAAGCCTATATTCACATCTTCTCGTTTTATAACTGCTTTACCACCAAACTGGTTAGCATAACTGCCTCAGAACAAAACGGCGACCGACCCATAACTGCAGCAGCCAATTAGCATCTCTTGTCAAGCAAGCCCCTAACAGAGAAACGGCAGTGAACATACCGAGCGTTAAGATCACCCGATCATCAGATCCTCTACCTAGCCTCCAATCCAGCACCTGCCCCAGATGTGGCGCCATTGCAGACGCCACCGTCGGGCGACTCCTGCTGCTCAACCTTGGGCTCTAAGTGCAGAGGCTGCTCGTCAGAGATGCCGTTCGGCAGCACTAGACTGCCAGGACGATCGCTGGCGGTGTGCCAATAGAACGAGAGATCATTCAGCTCCAGGTACTGTTCGCCTTCTACTGGCTCCAGCATAGGTTCGACCAGACGCACGCCACACAAGCCACACTGGCCACAGACGCTGTCCAGCGACTGAGGAGCGACTTCCCCTGGTACGTCGAATATCGTCTCGCTGTCGTCGGACAATGGTTTGGTGTCCTTGTCAACAGTCAAATCAGGCTGCATCCAAACCAAAAGGATAAGAACAATACCGAGTTAAAAAAAAAGAGCAGCGGACAGGAATATCAGGACAAATTACCGGTAGACCATCTTGGCTTAAAACTTCCGTCGAGAAACGACCGATAATGTCAGCTAGCTGCTGTATATGTATGCTGTCACGAGAAATATCAGGACCAGATGTCCTTTTAGGTCCAACACAATTGACAGCACCTTTGCCATTATTTTCTGAGAAAAGGCTCGAGGGAACCTTGCCAACATCACTAGCAGCCAGTCGTTGACCCGCTGCGTTCGACACACCATGACTTGATCCAGGTAAAGAATGGGGTACAGAAGGGGAAAGACCGGAAAGGTCCTTGTTAACATCATTCCATTCCTCTTCATCAAATGGAGCACCATACTGTTCCCCGATCTTAGGACCTAGACCACTTTTCTTGAAGATTTTGCAGAGAACGCAGTCATCCTGCAAGACGGGGTAAACATGAATCAATATACTGCTGCACAAGTGTCGCCAACAAAAAAATGCTAATTTTTACTACTCCCTCCGTTCCATATCACTTCACATATAAGGTTTGGTCAAAGTCCAAGCTTTGCAATCTTTGACCAGCTATCAATGATAAAATATCAATATATACAATTACATAGTCAAATGTAAATGATATGATAGTACATTGCATTCGGTACTATTTTTTTCTAGATAATAATGTATTTTCACATATAACTGGTCAAACGTGGGAAAGTTTGACTTAACCAAATCTTATAAGCGGAGTAATATGAAACAGGGGAATATTAATTTCGAATTGGTGAGTGCCTGGTGTCACACATGGGCCAGTTTCTTTTGGCCCGATGTCCCCAATCACACTCAATTCTCGGCCCAACATCCCCATCCAATCCTACCTCCCATCTAGCCCGATCTTGGGTGGACGTGATTTTACTTCCGGCTCAAATTTTGCTTCATCGACTTGAGCAAGAGGTAACCTGTGTATGATCTTGTCGGACACAGGTGCTCAACCGACTCAGATTTAGCAAGCTACTATGGTATGTTGCCAAATTAAGAAGGTAGCTATTACCGTAGACGAATGATCTGATTCCAATGAATTCACGAAAAAACTCGAGTGTTTCATGTCTCCGCGGTGCGTGCCGTTTTTTCCCTAGCTAGTCTGTTGCGTGCTTTTTTTCCTAGATAGCTTGCAATGCGCGTCTATCTTGACGACTGCAACCTTGGTAACTAATCCATCAAGTGCATAGCAGGTTGACCTATTTTTGTACGTGAGTGTCCATGCCAAAAGCACCGACCAGCTTCACAAGTCTGAGTCGCCAAAAGATACTCAGCGAGTGGCGGTGCCAACACCACACGCCTCCGGTGCTGATAGAGTGATAGTTGAACAATGCTACTGCAGTCTTGGTCGGGTTTCTTCATATGTGAACCAACATCGTTAACTACACACCTATGTTTCCCGATTATGACGAAAATGATTAATATGAGAATGGAGGAGAGAAGAAAAATAACCTTGTCTTTTAGTGATTAATATGTATGTCTGGTAAATATTCGTTATATCGTGCACAATGGCCTATCACATTGTAAAGAAGACATGGTTGAAGGCGGAAGAGAGAGAAGTGTGCAGCAACGCGTGGGCACTTAGCTTGTATGATTAAAAACAAATCAAGTGCTAACTTTTTCAGCTGAAGAACAAATTACCGTCCTTTGCCGAAGCCAGGACCTATATTTTGCTAATGTAACTACTGTTTAATGAGTAGTTACAGCAATAATCTAATTATGACACAGTTTGTGTTTGGCTGTTTGTACCTTTCTATCTGTGCTACGCAAGTGCTATTTTTCTCAGTTGAAGAATAAACCTACTTCGGCTTCAGAAGTAATAGTAGCACTTCTCTGATTACGACACAGATTGTGTTTGGCTGTCTGGACCTTCTATCTTTGCTACCCATGATGCACTTTCCAAAAATAATCTCAAGATTTACCAAATACTAAAGGATATTAAAAATTGAATGTGAGTTGGTGACATGAGCTGCTACTGGAAAAGGAAAGCTTGTATCTACTCGGCATTAACATGTTAGAATATATGCTGATAGATAATTTTCTGAATGAGTCAGCATAATGGTGCATGCATGCTCATGTCAGTGTTATTGTGTTGTCCATAATTTGAATTTTTTGTCCAATTAATAATTTCATACATGAATACAAGTTTCATTGAATTGTTCATCTCTTGAACTTCTCCGACACAGCTGAAAAATAATTTCAGTAGAGTAATCAATCAAACGTAAACATGTGAGTTTGAAGAAAGAGCTCATTTCGCGGAACTTGCTACAAACACGGCAAAAAAAAGCATACCAGTTTAACATCAGAAGCAGGTATTTCACTTTCCACCAGCCTATACTCATACATCACCCAGTCAGTTCTATTACCCCTTGGTGGCTTGCCAAGATGAAACACCAGAGTCCTCTTCATCCCAACAGTCCGGGAATTATATACTACCGGCCTGTCCTTTCCAGTAGCTTTCCAATACCCAGCTTCAGTTGACCGGTTAGTCCTTGACCCAATAGAATACTTCCTATCACGTGTGCAAAAGAAATACCACTCGAGATCCCCACTCTGCAATGAAGCTTTCTCTGAACAAGTCAATCAAGACAAAACAAACTGTTAGAACAGTTTATACGGGAACTCTTCTGCAAAGCAGGATGTTTCACAGCCATATGTAAATATGTGGTTAACCCAAAACCCTGAACTAATCAACACTGGTTCATATATATGGTCCTACAACCCTTCAAAATGTCCATACAACAGGGAGTGAAAATGCACCTGGAAGATCCCAAGGGGCAAATTTGTATAGATCGATATCAGTGACCGCGTTGCAGCGTAAATTCTTCCCCAACAACTTCCTCTTTAGATAATAGACAGTGAGTTCAACATCGGTTGGATGGAACCGGTATCCAGGAGGAAGCGATGTCATGGCCATAAAGAGAATACTGATTTCTATATAATAGTATAGTGAGAGCCAAACTCGGTCTTAGTTCAGAAAAGAAAGAAGAAGAATTAAGGTTTCAGGAGAAGAAGTATGCTTCGTTGAAGGAAGGCAAGAAGTTGGTATACTATCAAGACCAACACCGAAATATCATGGAGCGCCAGAACCGGCAGCGGCACCCCCAGGAAAGAAGCCAGAGATGATCCTTCCTGGCATCAAAACGCATTTGAGTTGCAAGCGCATGGTCCTGTAGGGGAAAAGAACTACAAATTATGAAAGGGATACTAAACAAAATATATATGCAACTTGAAGTATTCAAGTTAACAAATAGATCATGATTTTGTATGTTACTCTAGAGAATATCTGACACGAGGTGTATACCGCTAGTGTATGGAGCAGAGCAAGGCAATGTGAAGGCTGGACTGGAGAAGCGCAGTTGTCCTACTGACATGCGATTCAGAGTTTCAGATTCAAATACGATGTAATGCAATGCAGATATGCAGAATTAGGCTGAATAAACACAGATGGGATCGGCATACCTCGTGATTCATTAACAGAGGAACCGACCATTATCGTGCGGAAACTAGGGTAGACAGGCCGAGATGGTTGGTGTTTGTTGTTGGCGAGGAGAAAAGAGGGACTTACGCCGGTGTTAATGGCGCTGGCGGGGAGGGAGCGAAGAGCGGCGGAGCAGTGGAGGAAGGTGGTGGGTTTGCGAAAGGATAAGGGAGTGGGAGTGCGTTACACAGAGAGGAGGGAGGCGGTGCCGGCGGCGGCGGTGAAGGGGAGGCTTCGCCGCGCCGCTCTTCTCTTGGAGGAGAGAGACGGAGAGGAGAGAGAAGGGAGGCCGGCTTGGCTCTGCCTTGCCTTGTCGCCCAAACTGGCTTTCCCTTTGTTTCTGCTTATTCTACTGGCCTCCTACCTCAGTGGGCTGACTTGGGCCTCCTGTCTCGGCCCTCCATTTCCCTACCTTTCAATACTAATAATAATAATAATAATATTTCTTAACCCTAAAAAAATAAAAAATAAAGAATAATTCTGCACCAAAATTGATAAGCAAAAACTGAACTGAAATAGAAAGTTGAGAGCTAGAGCACACAATGGAGATAGTTTGATCGAGTAAATGTGATTTCATTATTTAAAAAAGTGCTTGTCGATGCAACAGTGCATCCGACTTCTTATCTACCTTGGTGGACTCCATCAAATCTTGGTTCCCGGTCGATCCGTTGTGAATCCAAAAGGTCTGAGGACTAATGGAGCGCCTCGCCTTCATATATAGCTCCCACATGATAGTGTTGATAGCGGAGTAGAGCTCTGTGTTTGGGACGTACACCCATATGCATCACATCTCGCACCTTGGGGCAATTGCAAAACTTTGAAACTCGGTGAAACAAGGCTATAACTGGTAGGAGAGAAAATCAGATTGTATCTATTCAAGGTATACTTAAAAAAATTGGGGCCAATCTTGGTCGACAACCATTTGATAAATATATCGGTATCTGTAGTCAATCACGTTCAGGAAATGGAGCTCAGTTTTATCTGATAAACACACAAATGACCATTTGCTCACTCTATCATCAGTCCAGCGTCGGACTAACTCTTTATCAAAGGTAGACATATCTATGATGGCATTGTGGTGATGGAAGAAGTGTTGCATGATATGGGAATTAAGAAGAAACAAGGGATCATCATGAAGTTGGACTTTGAAAAATCCTATGATAGGGTAGATTAGGAGTTTCTGAAGAGGTCTGAAAAAGGGTTTCATCCTAGTAGGATTACTTGGGTCATGCAAAATGTGAGAAATGATAATTTCGCCATAAATGTTGATGGGGAGAAAGGACCTTTCTTTTGTTCTTCTAGGGGAGTTGGACAAGCGGATCTCCTTTGTTGTGGAAGTTTTGAATGAAATGATGCAAGGGGATCACCGCACTTTACTACTTGTATCATGTATCCTTCTTTTGTTTTTCTAGGGGAGTTAGATAAGGGGGTCCCCTTTGGTGTGGAATCTACAAGATACAAGTAGTAAAGTGCAAATAAAAAGGGTGCCTTTTATAGTAGTTCAAGAAAAGGATCGTTGCAACCGAACTTACCCCATAGTATCTGATGTAGTAACACCAGAGTCTCCAGCCTGACTAAGCCTACGGACATAGAGGGTCGGAGTCTCCGGACCAAAGTCTCCGGTGAAAACGAGAGCCTCTGGACCCCATACTGATAGCAAGGTAGATGAGCCGCTCCCTCAAATTGATGGGGCCGGAGACTTTCCGGAGTCTCTGGCCTATGAGAGACAGAGTCTCCGGTCTAGTGCACACCGGAGTCTCCGTTCTGGAGCTCCACAACTGCAAATTTTATGGAGTACATATCCAACCTTGTTCCTTGCCAACCCTCTAAACAAAGACAACACATATAACTACACAACCTAAAAAAAAACTACCGTATTCATCTTTTCACTTTTGAGGGGTCGATCACCTTCACGTGCTTATCATGGATATTAAACTAAAACATATAAATACACGGTTAAATATCCATGTGTTTTAAGCAAACATACAAAATACACTTAGCGAGGGAAATGCCCTTTCAATCTCCCCTTTTTTGGTGTTTGATGAAAACACAAGAAATTGCAAAGATATTAGAAAAGGCATATCAACATGGTTATAAATATATAGATAGTCCCCCCTAGATGTGTACACACTAAACATTTGCATTTTAAGTACACAACAACTAGGATCAATAACCCCCTGTATTTTATTTACCAACAACAAGTGCAAGATAAACTAGATAAGCAGGAGCATATATAACTTGCACAAGATTGAGACATAAAAAAAATAAAGTAAAGACTAGCATGAGATAGGAATCATACCACACATATAGATAACATAGTCATTACCACATAGATAACCATATGTCTCAAACCACCACAGAATGCGGAGTCAATCACAAATAAAACTGAATATTTCAACGCTAAGATAAAGGATGCGAGCATCGTAAGAATATGAAGCCAACAAAGTGTGTTCCTGACCCTTGCGAATCCAGATATAGATCCTAAATAGAACTACTTCTCCCCCTTTCACATTGAGACACCAAAAAGGAAGAATAACGATGCTACTCGACCGATAGATGATCACTTGGAGTCTGAGTCTTCATCGCCATAACCATCATCACTAGCCGCACACTCCTCATCATCATGCGCCTTTCCTATCTTCCCATGGGTAGATGTCCCAGAGGTGACCTAATCGAGGTCTTTCTAGTTGACAAGGCTCGTGTTCCAATTTGTAAAGACTGATGTCTCCTAAGTGCAGGAGATCATAGTACCTTTCAATAAGAAAAGGTTATCGAACCCACGAGTAGCTGAATATATTGGTTAGTAAATCTGACAAGTAAAATAATGAAAGTTGCAAAGGTTTTGTATTTTGGATGTATAATTTGCAGGAAAAGTAAATTGCAATAAAGTAAATGCTTTTTTCAGAGAAAGCCCAATCCTCTTCTCAGTGAGAGGACAAGCTCAAGTCTGTGTACTGATATAAAAATAAGCGATCCCGAGGGCAGCATGATTTACTTAGAACTTAGACTTCTAAACAACAAGGTAAATATTTTGGCAAGCTTAAATCTCATTGGATGGAGCCTGAATTAGGTGCAGCCATATGTATGAGCGAATACACCCCTTACGATTGGTCCCAAGGCCAAATTAACGAGAACTCGGAATCATTAAGACATAAATATCCAACCACAATAGTAAGTTCTAAGGTCCTGGATTAAATCCCCTATTGCAACTCAAAGAATTGAAAAACTATTTTTGTCATTCCGTCCCTTCCTACCCCTCTCATCACTCTAAGGTGTAGCCCTATGATCCCATAAAGGTGACGTAACACGCCGTCGATATTCGAACATTACCATCGTAGAACCGCATAAAAAGATACAAACTTGATCAAATACTCATTGCATATTATATAGAAATCATAGCCAATTCATCTTATGCCCTCATGAACATGGGGAACTACTCACAACCATGAAACATGATACGGATCTATGGCATGTGGATTACAACACAGTTTAAGAATATAACTTCACCACCAAATAGAGACAAATTGCAATCACAAACATGCAAATAGAACTTAAACAATATACATGGTTCAATCTACCACAAACTATGAGGGGGGTGATGTGGATCTTTGGTGCTGATGTAAATGGAGATGCTTCCCCCTACGCCAAGGAGGAGTGGTGATGAGGATGGCTTCGATTTCCCCCTCTCCGGTGGCCTCGGATCAGCATGATATGAACTTTCCCGGAGTAGGAGAGGACTTTGACCTTTTCCACCGCCTCAATAAATCGTGGAAAAAATATGGCGTATTTTCTAGCAAAACAAAGGCTCTCATATAAAGGAGGGGACAATACGATGCCCGAGGTGCTGGAACCACCTAGTGGCACGGCCTATGGGTGGGGCCGCGCCACATGGGTCTTCCGGGCCCTCGTGGCTCGACTCGCGTGATTCCAACGCTCAATGTCCTTCTCGTGATGAAAAACTTACGTGGTATTTTTCCCCAGATTTATTGATGTCCAGAAAGTTGTTGAAACAACAAAATATGAAAAAGGAGGTTTTCTGCCTTCCAGAAATTAAATACCAATGAAGGGGACTTTGTAGGAAAGTCCCAAAAATCATCTAAATATGCATAAATAATGATAAAACAATGCAAATAACTATAAGAACTAGTTCTATATGTTGTTAATATTATGATACAAAATGCACGTATCAACTCCCAAGCTTACACCTTTGCTTGTCCTCAAGCAAATAAGTGAATAGATCATATCATGCATCAATGAGCTTATGGTTGATAAAATATATACAAGCATTGTATCATGAACTTACCCATGTTCAATTACCATAGTAGCTTCATAAACTAATAACCATGCAAATGATGGCAAAATACATAGAAGCTCTAGCAATCACACCATGCTTTTGAAATAAGAATAACCATTATATGTTGGACAATTGAACCATCTTTGTTTTTGGTTATTTTCCAAGGTATCCAATGTACTATTCTTGAATTGCTATTGAGTTTGCACAGGAGAGAAACTCTCATAAGATAACTAGATAAGGGAGTGGTGTTTTGGAACATGGGAGCATATGCTCCCTCTATTTTGAAATGCATCTTACATGTATTTTGAATTTCAAAAAAATTGAAACAAAAAATTCACATGTACATCTTCTCGTGCTACACGTTTACAAAGTTGTTTCATAAAAAATCGACATGTCATGTGACGTGTGTAAAAAAGACAAAATTCAGTGCTAAAAATAATGCTTTTCACAAGATAAGTTTTCTCTTTTTTACATAGACCACAAAAAATATTAGTTTTTCGTGAAACTTGACGAACGAACATATATTATGAATATGCACATGCAAATTTTTTTGTTAAATTTTTTCGACATTTCGAAATATGATTTTTTGGTAGAGGGAGCATACGCACCCGGGAGCCGAATTGAATTTCCGGTTGTTAAAAGAAGAGAATTCTAACAACAAGATAGGCATGAAGTTTAGCTTATGTTTAACACTTTCACAACTTGTATGGTATTAGTTGACGTTCTTGCCTCCTAGTGGCCGGTATATACCTTATTCATTGATCTTTTAATCATTTCATATGCTCTATTCAACTTTTGACTTCCACTTTTCATGGCTAACCGAATTTTCGGAGGTGCCTTCCTTTTTCGTTCAACATTCTTAGAGCATATGTATTGAAATATCCATTACATCAATTTACTCATTGCCCACTAAGTTAAACAAGAGTATCTCATGCCCCCTTGTTATCACCACTTCCTAACTATCTATCTATACCTAATAATAAAGGAGCTAAGGTTTTACGCCAAAATTTTCGTCCAATTTTATTTAGGACCGTTTTACCTTCCCACCAAATTACATATATCACACTTTTACCACGGTACCGGTTCGTTCCGTTGCTTTTCTGCTTTTCCTCCCAAAACAAACAAGATTTCCTCCTCACCTCTTGATCTCCGGACTTCACATCTACGGCGGTGGTCCAGGACGGCAGCGCACGACGATGGAGGTGTATAGGTGGTGGAGATCGCCCCACCACCGCCTGGTCCACCCGCCCGCGCAAACCAGTGCTGCTCAACTCCAGCTCGCAGCTGACCCACCACACCGCCGCCACACCCGCGCGCAACTGCCTCTGCCCGCACATCCCGCGCCTTCCGCCTCGCTGCTACGCATCGAGCGCCTGCAAGCCCCATGCCGCTCGCCAGCTTCACCCCTGATACGTCTCCGACGTATCGATAATTTCTTATGTTCTATGCCATATTATTGATGATACCTACATGTTTTATGCATACTTTATGTCATATTAGTGCATTTTACGGAACTAACCTATTAACAAGATGCCGAAGTGCCGGTTCTTGTTTTACTGCTGTTTTTGGTTTCGAAATCCTAGTAACGAAATATTCTCGGAATTGGACGAAACGAAGACCCGGGGCCTATTTTTCCACGGAGCTTCCGGAAGACCGAAGAACATACGAAGTGGGGCCACGAGGTGGCCACACCACAGGGCGGCGCGGCCCAGGGCGGGCCGCGCCGCCCTATGGTGTGGGCCCCTCGTCGGCCCCCGACTCTGCCCTTCCGCCTACTTAAAGCCTCCGTCGCGAAACCCACGATGCGAAAAACCACGATACGGAAAACCTTGCGAGACGCCGCCGCCGCCGATCCCATCTCGGGGGATTACGGAGATCTCCTCCGGCACCCTGCCGGAGAGGGGATTCATCTCCCGGAGGACTCTACACCGCCATGGTCGCCTCCGGAGTGATGAGTGAGTAGTTCACCCCTGGACTATGGGTCCATAGCGGTAGCTAGATGGTTGTCTTCTCCTCATTGTGCTTCATTGTTGGATCTTGTGAGCTGCCTAACATGATCAAGATCATCTATACGTAATTCTATATGTTGTGTTTGTCGGGATCCGATGGATAGAGAATACCATGTCATGTTAATTATCAAGTTATTACATATGTGTTGTTTATGATCTTGCATGCTCTCCGTTACTAGTAGAGGCTGCGGCCAAGTTTTTACTTTTAACTCCAAGAGGGAGTACTTATGCTCGATAGTGGGTTCATGCTGCATTGACACACGGGACGGTGACGAGAAAGTTCTAAGGTTGTGTTGTCTTTGTTGCCACTAGGGATAAAACATTGGCGCTATGTCCAGAGGATGTAGTTGTTGATTACATTACGCACCATACTTAATGCAATTGTACGTTGCTTAGCAACTTAATGCTTGGAGGGGTTCGGATGATAACTCTGAAGGTGGACTTTTTAGGCATAGATGCGGTTGGATGGCGGTCTATGTACTTTGTCGTAATGCCCAATTAAATCTCACTATACTTATCATGTCATGTATGTGCATTGTTATGCCCTCTCTATTTGTCAATTGCCCGATTGTAATTTGTTCACCCAACATGCTTTTATCTTATGGGAGAGACACCTCTAGTGAGCTGTGGACCCCGGTCCATTCTTTAATCTTGAAATACAAATCTGCTTGCAATACTTGTTTTTACTGTTTTCTCTGCAAACAATCATCTTCCACACAATACGGTTAATCCTTTGTTACGGCAAGCCGGTGAGATTGACAACCTCAGCTTGTTTCGTTGGGGCAAAGTACTTTGGTTGTGTTGTGCGGGTTCCACGTTGGCGCCGGAATCTACGGTGTTGCGCCGCACTACATCCCGCCGCCATCAACCTTCAACGTGCTTCTTGGCTCCTCCTGGTTCGATAAACCTTGGTTTCTTTACGAGGGAAAACTTGCTGCTGTGCGCATCATACCTTCCTCTTGGGGTTGCCCAACGAACGTGTGAAATACACGCCATCAAGCATCTTTTCTGGCGCCGTTGCCGGGGAGATCAAGACGCCGTTGCAGCGGAGTCTCCACTTCTCAATCTCTTTACTTTGTTTTTGTCTTGCTTTATTTTATTTACTACTTTGTTTGCTGCACTTATATCAAAACACAAAAAAATTAGTTGCTAGCTTTACTTTATTTGCTGTCTTGTTTGCTATATCAAAAACACAAAAAAATTAGTTTACTTGCATTTACTTTATCTAGTTTGCTTTATTTACTATTGCTAAAATGGCCAACCCTGAAAATACTAAGTTGTGTGACTTCACTAGCACAAATAATAATGATTTCTTATGCACACCTATTGCTCCACCTGCTACTACGGCAGAATTCTTTGAAATTAAACCTGCTTTACTTAATCTTGTTATGCGAGAGCAATTTTACAGTGTTAGTTACGATGATGCTTGCTGCCCATCTCAATAATTTTGTTGAACTATGTGAAATGCAAAAATATAAAGATGTAGATGGTGACATTATAAAATTAAAATTGTTCCCTTTCTCATTAAGAGGAAGAGCTAAAGATTGGTTGCTATCTCTGCCTAAGAATAGTATTGATTCATGGACTAAATGCAAGGATGCTTTTATTGGTAGATATTATCCCCCTGCTAAAATTATATCTTTGAGGAGTAGCATAATGAATTTTAAACAATTGGATAATGAACATGTTGCTCAAGCTTGGGAAAGAATGAAATCTCTGGTTAAAAATTGCCCAACCCATGGAGTGACTACTTGGATGATCATCCAAACCTTCTATGCGGGACTAAATTTTTCTTCGCGGAATTTATTGGATTCAGCTGCTTGGAGGTACCTTTATGTCCATCACTCTTGGTGAAGCAACAAAGCTTCTTGATAATATGATGGTTAATTACTACTGAATGGCACACGGAAAGAGCTCCACAAGGTAAGAAGGTAAATTCATGTTGAAGAATCCTCTTCCTTGAATGATAAGATTGATGCTATTATGTCTATGCTTGTTAATGGTAGGACTAATGTTGATCCTAATAATGTTCCGTTAGCTTCATTGGTTGCTCAAAATTCTAGACCACATCCTGCTAATGGTAATTCTTATGGTAGATATGTTTCACCTAATGAGGAAAAGATGTTAGAAATTGAAAGGGCCACCAAGAACTTTATGCAATCGCAGTATGAGCAAAATAAATTGTTTACTAAAACTATGAATGAGCAATCTACCTTGTTGAAGAAAATAGGAAATCAACTTGAAAATCTGAATATGGAGATTTATGGGTTGCAAACTAAACTTGCAAATGCTTGAAGACCGAATCTCATACATGTACTGCGTCACAATCTTCTTTAATTAATAAAATGGCTGCTAAACCTGATGATATTGAAAATAAAATTGTTACTACAGCAAATGCCATCCAAGTTAGAATTAATGAGAATATAAGATTAATGGCTGAGCTGCGTGCTAGGTGGGATAGAGAAGAAAATGAAAAACTAGCTAAAAAGGAAAATGTAGCTAAAGTTTGGACTATTACCACCACTAGCAATGCTAATGATTCATATGTTGCTGCACCTCCTACTATCAATGGTAAAATAATTGGTGTTGGCAATGCTTCTACTCCTAGTGCAAAGCGCGCAAAATTACTGAAGCTGCTAAAGCTATTGAAGCTGCTTGTGATAAAGCTGCTGAAATTTTTTCCAACCTTGGGGATGATAATCCCATTGCTTTAGATTGTAATGATTTAGATTTTGATGATTGCCACATCTCTGAAGTTATAAAGTTCTTACAAAAACTTGCTAAAAGTCCCAATGCTAGTGCTATAAATTTGGCTTTCACAAAACATATTACAAATGCTCTCATAAAAGCTAGAGAAGAGAAACTAAAACTTGAAACTTCTATTCCTAGAAAGCTAGAGGATGGTTGGGAGCCCATCATTAAAATGAGAGTCAAAGATTTTGATTGTAATGCTTTATGTGATCTTGGTGCAAGTATTTACGTTATGCCTAAAAAAGTCTATGATATGCTTGACTTGCCACCATTGAAAAATTGTTATTTGGATGTTAATCTCGCTGATAATGCTAAAAAGAAACCTTTGGGGAAAGTTGATAATGTTCATATTATGGTTAACAATAACCTTGTCCCCGTTGATTTTGTTGTCTTGGATATTGAATGCAATGCATCTTGCCCCATTATATTGGGAAGACCTTTTCTTCGAACCGTTGGTGCTACTATTGATATGAAGGAAGGTAATATTAAATATCAATTTCCTCTCAAGAAAGGTATGGAACACTTCCCTAGAAAGAGAATGAAGTTACCTTATGATTCTATTATTAGAACAAATTATGATGTTGATGCTTCATCTCTCGATGTTACTTGAGATACACTTTACGCGCCTAGGCGAAGGCGTTAAGAAAAGCGCTTATGGGAGACAACCCATGTTTTTACTCCAGTATTTTTGTTTTATATTTGTGTCTTGGAAGTTGTTTACTACTGTAGCAACCTCTCCTTATCTTAGTTTTATGTTTTGTTGTGCCAAGTAAAGTCTTTGATAGAAAAGTAAGTACTAGATTTGGATTACTGCGCGAGTTCCAGATTTCTTTGCTTGTCACGAATCTGGGTCTATCTCCCTGTAGGTAGCTCAGAAAATTACGCCAATTTACGAGCATGATCCTCAGATATGTACGCAACTTTCATTCAATTTGAGCATTTTCGTTTGAGCAAGTCTGGTGGCCTAATAAAATCCATCTTTACGGACTGTTCTGTTTTGACAGATTCTGTCTTTTATTTCGCATTGCCTCTTTTGCTATGTTGGATGAATTTCTTTGATCCATTAATGTCCGGTAGCTTTATGCAATGTCCAGAAGTGTTAAGAATGATTGTGTCACCTCTGAACATGTGAATTTTTATTATGCACTAACCCTCTAATGAGTTGTTTCGAGTTTGGTGTGGAGGAAGTTTTCAAGGATCAAGAGAGGAGTATGATGCAATATGATCAAGGAGAGTGAAAGCTCTAAGCTTGGGGATGCCCCGGTGGTTCACCCCTGCATATATTAAGAAGACTCAAGCGTCTAAGCTTGGGGATGCCCAAGGCATCCCCTTCTTCATCGACAACATTATCGGGTTCCTCCCACTGAAACTATATTTTTATTCGGTCACATCTTATGTACTTTGCTTGGAGCGTCGGTTTGTTTTTGTTTTTTGTTTTGTTTGAATAAAATGGATCCTAGCATTCACTTTATGGGAGAGAGACACGCTCCGCTGTAGCATATGGACAAATATGTCCTTAGGCTCTACTCATAGTATTCATGGCGAAGTTTCTTCTTCGTTAAATTGTTATATGGTTGGAATTGGAAAATGATACATGTAGTAACTGGTATAATGTCTTGGATAATGTGATACTTGGCAATTGTTGTGCTCATGTTTAAGCTCTTGCATCATATACTTTGCACCCATTAATGAAGAAATACTTAGAGCTTGCTAATTTGGTTTGCATATTTGGTTTCTCTAGAGTCTAGATAACATCTAGTATTGAGTTTTGAACAACAAGGAAGACGGTATGGAGTCTTATAATGTTTACCATATGTCTTTTATGTGAGTTTTGCTGTACCGTTCATCCTTGTGTTTGTTTCAAATAACCTTGCTAGCCTAAACCTTGTATCGAGAGGGAATACTTCTCATGCATCCAAAATCCTTGAGCCAACCACTATGCCATTTGTGTCCACCATACCTACCTACTACATGGTATTTATCCGCCATTCCAAAGTAAATTGCTTGAGTGCTACCTTTAAAATTCCATCATTCACCTTTGCAATATATAGCTCATGGGACAAATAGCTTAAAAACTATTGTGGTATTGAATATGTACTTATGCACTTTATCTCTTATTAAGTTGCTTGTTGAGCGATAACCATGTTTACGGGGACGCCATCAACTATTCTTTGTTGGATATCATGTGAGTTGCTATGCATGTCCGTCTTGTACGAAGCAAGAGAGATCTACCACCTTCATGGTTGGAGCATGCATATTGTTAGAGAAGAACTTTGGGCCGCTAACTAAAGCCATGATTCATGGTGGAAGTTTCGGTTTGGACATATATCCTCAATCTCATATGAGAATAATAATTGTTGCCACATGCTTATGCATTAAAGAGGAGTCCATTATCTGTTGTCCATGTTGTCCGGTATGGATGTCTAAGTTGAGAATAATCAAAAGCGAGAAATCCAAAATGCGAGCTTTCTCCTTAGACCTTTGTACGGGCGGCATGGAGGTACCCCATTGTGACACTTGGTCAAAACATGTGCATTGCAAAGATCCGGTAGTCCAAGTTAATTAGGACAAGGTGCGGGCACTATTAGTATACTATGCATGAGACTTGCAACTTGTAAGATATAACTTTACATAACTCATATGCTTTATTACTACCGTTGACAAAATTGTTTCATGTTTTCAAAATAAAAGCTCTAGCACAAATATAGCAATCGATGCTTTCCTCTTTGAAGGACCATTCTCTTTACTTTTATGTTGAGTCAGTTCACCTATTTCTCTCCACCTCAAGAAGCAAACACTTGTGTGAACTGTGCATTGATTCCTACATACTTGCATATTGTACTTGTTATATTACTCTATGTTGACAATTATCCATGAGATATACATGTTACAAGTTGAAAGCAACCGCTGAAACTTAATCTTCCTTTGTGTTGCTTCAATACCTTTACTTTGATTTATTGCTTTATGAGTTAACTCTTATGCAAGACTTATTAATACTTGTCTTGAAGTACTATTCATGAAAAGTCTTTGCTATATGATTCACTTGTTTACTCATGTCATCACCATTGTTTTGATCGCTGCATCCACTACATATGTTTACAAATAGTATGATCAAGGTTATGATGGCATATCACTTCAGAAATTATCTTTGTTATCGTTTTACCTGCTCGGGACGAGCGAGAACTAAGCTAGGGGATGCTTGATACGTCTCAGACGTATCGATAATTTCTTATGTTCTATGCCATATTATTGATGATACCTACATGTTTTATGCACACTTTATGTCATATTCGTGCATTTTACGGAACTAACCTATTAACAAGATGCCGAAGTGCCGGTTCTGTTTTCTGCTGTTTTTGGTTTCGAAATCCTAGTAACGAAATATTCTCGGAATTGGACGAAACGAAGACCCGGGGCCTATTTTTCCACGGAGCTTCCGGAAGACCGAAGAACACACGAAGTGGGGCCACGAGGTGGCCAAGCCATAGGCGGCGCGGCCCAAGCCGGGCCGCGCCGACCTATGGTGTGGGCCCCTCGTCAGCCCCCGACTACTGCCCTTCCGCCTACTTAAAGCCTCCGTCGCGAAACCCACGATGCGAAAAACCACGATACGGAAAACCTTACTGAGACGGCGTCGCCGCCGATCCCATCTCGGGGGATTCTGGAGATCTCCTCCGGCACCCTGCCGGAGAGGGGATTCATCTCCCGGAGGACTCTACAACCCCGCGCAGTAACCAGCCAACCACGCCCACCTCCTCGCAAGAATCGGCAGAGAAAAGGGAAATCGGTGTGGCACTGTTCTAAGAATTGAACTATACATAGACATTAAGCATTATTCTTTGGAACTCTTCACTATACATAGACATTAAGCATTGATGGGTTCTTCCGCAATGGGGAATTATATACATCACAAACTTAATTGATTTTTCCCGTGCATTGATAACAATGTCATCAATGTTTTTTATTCAAAAAGCCTTGGATGGTTGTTATCTATGATACATCTCAACTTTATATTGCATATGGTTGTCTCAAATATAAATACATTAAAATTAAATAGGAAGTCTAAAATAGTAGAAAATAGAACTTCTAAAAATAAAGTATAAAAGAGTAAATCAATAAGAAGATAAAAAAAATTAAAGATAACGACAAAGAAAAAAAGGACAAATTGAGGCTAGGTTTACTTAGGTTGATCACCTTGGGGCATTTAGGTTGATCACCTTGGGCATTTTTCGTCTAAAAGTTATTTTCTCTCCCGGTGTAACGCACGGGCATGTTTCCTAGTAAAGTATAAAAGAGTAAATCAATAAGAAGATAAAAAAATTAAAGATTACGACAAAGAAAAAAAAGGACAAATTGAGGCTAGGTTTACTTAGGTTGATCACCTTGGGGCATTTAGGTTGATCACCTTTCGTCTAAAAGTTGTTTTTCTCTCCCGGTGCAACGCACGGGAATGTTTCCTAGTACCTACCTAATAATAAAGAAAATAAGGTTTCTTGCTGATTTTTCGTCCAACTTAAAATTGCCTCTACTTTTCTATCAAAATTACTTCTTACGCCACCGCAAGTCGAAAAAAGGTTTGTCAGGTTGCACTCCTAATCCTAACGTAGCGTATCAGGTCTCCGCGTGCTTCTCCACATAGAGTTCCACACAAATTCTATTTAAACGTTCATATATCTATACCTAATAATAAAGGAGCTAAGGTTTCTGCCAAAAAGTTTCGTCAACGCTTTTTTTTGGACCGTTTTGCCCTCCCACCAAATCGCATAATACACATAATTGCCCCAATACCGGTTCAGTTTATAACGTTTCGGGAGAGAAACCCGTCGGCGGTCCAGCGGCATGGAAGCGCGTCGCTCGCACATGGGCCATGTGTCTGCGTCGGTGGGCCTTGTTGCTGACGAGTGGGCTTCCTGGAGTCAACGAAAAGACGTACAAATTTGTTATCACCAAGTCCGTCCCGTCCAAAACCTACATGACGCTGGACATTTTGTGATCAAAATAATACCACCTCGCTTAATTAAGCCGAGACGAGCTGGTTTATATACGAAAGTTTGGAGGAATCAGCAAGTTGCCTCCGAGAAAAACAAGCCGCACAACTTGGCATCAGCAAGGAAGGGAATCAGAGACTAGAGCGCGCTCCTCCGTGAAGTACGGGGAGGACGGACCAAGATTAGAGGCTCGCCGGCCAGGCATGGAGCGAAGCATGGTTGGCGGCGGCGGGCAGAAGAGGATACACAGACGAGGAAAAGGGGCCTGAGTGGCGTGCGAAGAGGGAAAGAGGGGGCGGCCATGACATGAAAATCGAGCGACACCAGTCGGGCTCGTGGGGGACTGCCGAGATGCGGGCTGGACGTGGGCGGATCTCGAGCTCGAGCAGCTGGGCACGGGAGGGCAAAGCACGGCGGTGAGGAAAGTCGGGCTGAGGAGATGGCGGTTTGAGCGATGAGCGGGGGGAGCTAGAAGAAATCAGAGCATCCAGATCCCCTTTCCTGCCTACTATCTGTGCGTTGCAACGAAGAAGGGCCCATGCCTTATCCTTTTCTCTGTAAAAAATAACGCACAGCTTTTCTTTTAGCTTCTGTAATAACGCACAGCTTGTACATTAGCACCACACCATCACACGAGTATTTTTTCGTTTTCCATCACACGTATGGGACCTGCTTCTTGTTCTTTACAAATTCCATCGCAATAGAGCAATCCCACCAAATACATGTACACGTTTGTTCTTTCTCATTTTCTGTTAAGCATTTTCCAAAAAACCTATTTACAATATATATAAAAAACACAAAGTGGAGTCCCTTCGGGGACATCCGATAGAAAAACACAAAATTGAAAAATCACCTTCAATACCGTGCAAAAGAAAGTATCTTTAATTTTCATCGAAAAATCTGACAGGCGTCCGCGCGATGGAGGAACCACCTCGGAGGCAACTCGCTGCAGGATTCGTGGGAGGGCAGCACAATAAACATTGGTGGTGGGGAGCGAGGCGAGAAGTAACGGATCGGGCGAGAGCTAGCCAGGAGGTTAGATGATCGTAGATAGAGTTCTTGGAGAACGAGTCGAGAGGGTTTTCTTCAGATGGATAGGAATTTGTTCAATAATTGTGCGTGCCAGATAGGCCGCTTTAATTAACCATTTAAATAAGCAGTGTGTCGTAAAATAAATTTATCCCGTTGCAACGCACAGATATGTTCATTCTGGAAGTCTTAAGAAGAAAGGTCTATATATAAGAGTGTGGTTGGGCTTACGATTTACTCTTAGCTGGTGGATTCAAAAAGATCTTTTTAAAATTGAATTTTCAACTGCAGTTTACCAGGATCGGAATAAAGACATACTAGCGTTCAGCAAATGATACCAGGTATCAGCTTTTTGGAATACAGCATGAATAAGGCCATTGTATCGTGTTAATTCAGCTCTAATCACAATATTTTGCCCTGAACTTTTTACCAAACGTAGTGTAATTTTTGTACTGAGCTATCCATTCCGTTGGCAGAATAATATGTATATAGTAACTATAATTCTGTTTCACATCTTAATAAAATTTGAGGACAGCATCCACAATCATTACAAGTTTGTGGTACAGAGAGAGAATGGCAATCTAATATTATTATGAATATGTGAAAACATGACCACCATCGATGATTGGTGACAAGGAAAAGTATCAACACCGATGGTTTGCTTCGAGCGTTTGAGTATTTGGTTACCCGGTCAACGTACGCGAACTGACTTTCTTGAGTCATCATATCTATCCTAATAATAAAGGAGATTAAGATTTTCTGCCAAAAAGTTTCGTCAACGCTTTTTTTGGACTGTTTTGCCCTCCCACCAAATCGCATAATACATCAAAGTGCCACAATACCGTTTCGTTCTATTTCTTTTTGTCTCCCCTCTCGGTTAAATGTGTTTCCGTCCGATCGTACCTCTCCGCGAGCAGCGCCTGGCTTGATTCTGTTTCGTGAGTCCTTTTTTGTTTCTGGCAATATAGTCCTTCTCCATCACGAGTCGTGCGTATGTGAGAATCCACCGCCTAGAGGGAAGTAGTGCCAAGTTAGAAGTTGTAATCTATCTTGTACGGCAAGATGTAACTGGATATAAATATACCAGAAGGCCGCCGGGATAGACGTGCGACAAGCTATGATCAAGATCGAAGGTGAAGCAACACGCCGAACCACGCGTTAGGGCCAACGCCATGGGCGACCTTTCAGGGCGACTACTTCTTCGAGGGTCACCGCTGGAAAACTAGGTTGGGGGATTGATTAATTAAGGAGTTGGGGGAAGTGGTGATCGATGAGGGAGGACATTGGCATGGATATGCGCGGTGGTCCGGCCTGGCCATCCTCAACGACGGCCTCGGGCCACGTGGGTGAGGATGTTGACCATGCCTATGTCGAGCTTGTCGCCAGGAGCGGTACGTGGCGGAGTCGGCTGGGCGATCAACGATCATGGACCTGGTCAGGCTGATCCCGTGCTCCGGTGGGGCGGCCGGGGCAGACACGCCCGAGATGAAGAGCACCGGCACCATCGACGAGAAGGAAGGAGTCTCGTCGGACGGTCGGACCAGCAACGACTCATCTTCGTCTTGCACAAAACGCCAGATCTCCTTATCTGTGTGCGGCGACGTGTGGGAACTTGGCTACCAGCGGTCGACGAGTCGTTGAAGGTTGAAGGCGAGTCGACGGACTGAAGGGAGAAGAAGAGTAGAAGACCATGATTAACTAACTCAGCTATGATTGGTGCCACGCTGCATATCACGAAAATCCGTTGTGGCTCGCCTCAAGCAGCTCTTGGCATGGCGTCCCATGCATGGTCCATGGAGGAGAACGACAGATGCAGGTCGCCTCGCCGGCCAGCCGGAACCCTGAAGGTACAACGCGCACGGCCGATGGGACTGGGCCAATGTTTCGCTCCTTCGCAAGCTAGAGAATTCGGGATCAGTTGGGATCCGCGACAATATTTTTTTCGGGAGAATTGATCGACAAGACGATGAAGATCGAGTATGATAGTGGATGAAAACTGAAGGGTGGCTGTCTCTTGCAGCATGCGTTTGCAGGAGTAGCACAAGTGAGCTAAAGCTTCATGTCGTAATTTTTGGTTCATTTTCTCAGCTGTTTGAGCTACACTTATAGAATCATTATTACTCTACAATACAAGGATGTATAATCGTTATGCTGCACTGCACTGATTTTGTAATGTCAGTTCAGCTAAGTAGAGATATATATCCCGTACAAAAAAAGAGAATTAATCCAGAATTTGAAATTAGTTTTAAGCTTATCTTCCTTTTCTCTTCTTTGGAGGGTCTGTATGTATATTTTATTTGTCCGAACCGATTTCTTGACGGTGCTCTATATGATGTCACAAATGAGTAGATCATTTTATGTATACATGCCAACATCAAGAAAGATCATCATCTCTTGAATATGGGTGGATAATAACCGTAGCAATGCATGGATCCAACCAACATCTTCAAGAAGGAATAGACGACAACAATACTATCGGGCCTTTTTACCCATAGGAATCAAGGATTTGAGCTGGGCAACGAACCAGTCGACGTTTGCTCCGTAGCGAAGCACGGGTTTTGTCCTAGTGATATATAAACCACACGATCTGGGTAGCCATCGACTAACAAGCCACGAATCGATTGACTTTTCTGATGGGATCTGAGAGAGAGCAAGTTCGTGGAGGCGTAACTTCTATGTGGAAAAGCTCTGAGGGCTGCGATGGTGGCGCCACCGAGGGCTTGCCGATTTCCGTTGATGGGCTCTCCGGTGTAGCGTTTGACAAGATTGGGCGCACAGAGCCGAGACCAGTGATGCTGCTCGAGAGGAATTTCTGGATTGCACGGCACGCCGGTTCCGAGGCAGGTCGTGTTCTGTTCGTTTGTTGCGTGGCAGTGGATGGGCTCATGGGTGGTGTTGGCAATCAAGTGATCTGGGCGTCTCAGGAGGGTGCTGCTCAAGGTCCATGGTGGAATTGGCCCAAGATGAGGAGTTGAGGACAAGCATGCATGGCTGGGTGCGAGGGCGTACGTGCATCCAGAGCGAGGCAGTGTAGGCTGGTCACGGCCGGCGGGCCTTGGTGTCGCCGACGCCTTGAAAATTGCAGGCGATGCATAGATCAGTGAGCATCTCGGCATCGGCAACATAAGCAAGGAGGCCTAGCGAATACGAATCTCTAAGGCGGTGATACTGCTGACGCTTCCGGCGAGGCGGCGACGTGCTCCAAGAGTTCAAGTTCTGGGTGCAGCACCTGCGTCGCGCAGCCGACTGCCGACATGGCGTCTGGTATGCCAAGTCAGGCCGGTGGACTCGGCCCGCCAAGAAAGATTGGATAGCGCCGTCTGGTACCGGTGCCTTGAGCCGGCGGAGCATGGCAGGCGCTGCGGTGCGATGTACCATTGCGGCTTGGCTCTACTCGGCGCTTCAGTCTCTCCACAGCCAGCCGGTCGGGGCATAGAGGATTGAGCGTTCTACGGAGTATATATGCCGGTAATGCTGGTTTGTGCAGATTAAAGCTCCAATCGATTATGTATACTCTGAAGACGAGGGGTGTATAAAGTGTGATGTGCTCTTGGCATGATAGGTCTTATAAAGGCATGTTGATTTGTTTATTACTAGGTCTGGTGTTTGCTATTGATGAGTGAATCAGGGTATGTGATCTGAAAACTTTGCCGCTAAGATGTGGAATAAAGATTAAGGCTACCACTTTGTATAATACTCCAAATAAAGCTTGTTGCTGAAATTATCTTCTAGCTAAAGCTGAATATAAGACCGACACGTTTCTAGGAAGACACAATCTGCTAGAACTAAGGTCTCGGATGAATTTAGAAGGTAAAAAGGTTTGACATTTGTCAGTTCTGATGTTTCTGCTCGTGTGGTGTTGATTATCTACTTCGATTGTCGTATAGGTAACCTTTCTTATTTATGTCTTTTATTTATACACATTTACTTCAATGAAAAGGTCCTAATTTTTTTTGCAGTACGGTTGATCCAAGTTTCTGAATAAAAAAGGTATGGATATTTTAATAGGGGAAGAAGGTACGGATGTAAATCCCCCTTATATGAATTGTCACTCAATTTTCTTAACCGTTGGTTTTAAGTTCTTAAATTGTTGGTTTTAAGAATAATTTTCCATTTGTTATTGTATTATTAATGGCAACATCATTCAATCATATTTATTGATTGTGTGTCATAAAGTGAATCGAGATTTCAGTTGTATTTCTTGTGAGTGTTGCAAAAAATTGATAGATTAGAAGAACAACAGGGACAAATGAATAATTGGCTTGCACATGAGGAGTGAGGAAGTTCAAGAGAAGGAGATGTGAGGTGGTGCTAGCGAGAGAGAAAAATGGGGCGGAGCCAGGTAGCACAAACGGGTCAGGAATGTGCACCGATGGAAGGCGGGGGAGGCTACACATGGGTGGAAGGTGTGGTGCATTGTTGAAACAGGGTTGGTGGGAGAAAGAAGTGAATGAGTTAAGGCGATTTTCTTCAAGTACGGGGACGTTCGATCGGAAGACATTAATATTATTGTTTTTTTTTTGAAACAATTTCCTAAATAGCTATACGGTTAATAAAAAGGTAACCGTGAGCAACGCACGAGCAAATTTACTAGTTTATCCTACAAGACCACATCTAACTACAAACTCCAAATTATTTGGCCACCACTAGGCTCTTTTCCTTTTAGCTTTCTCTTTCTTTGTTAATTAGGATTACTTATATGCATGTCCAACCTGCTCAAGTTAATGTAATTCAAGGTAGTATGTGACTGAAACCTCTAAATATGATGTCGGTCATCTACATGAGTATTACCCATGAATCCCCCAAATAAGAGAACCATGGATGACACCGTACTTCTTATTTATTATAAAACCACTTGACTAGAGATACAAGATAATGCTCCATGATCTTTGCAACTACTAAGATAGATAATGGATAAAAGATAAAATATAAAAGCACTCTCCAAACCATAACTAGATGCAATATGATAAACTAAAAAGCATAAAAGGCTAGGTGGAACTCCCCCGAGATTGAGTTGTTGATGTAGATCTTCTACTTCGTCTCCTCCTCCTTTGGGTCCATTGGGCTTATAGTGAGCCTGAATGTCCTTGAGAACACTCATCATGAGGTTGTAGGCTTGCTTGAATTGCTTAGTTCTTTTGGTGAGGTCATCCAGAGCTTTTTCCTAACAGACTCCTTGCTAGGTTTCCACTCCGGGCTTGGTTCCCTTGCCTTCCTCTTGGGGAGATGCCTATCCCATTCTCCTGGAAGATCTATGGTTGGAACGCGCATGTACTCCATGCAATTAAGATTAGCAACAGGTTTTCTAGCAGCAACACAATGTCTAGGCGTTCTTCCCCCTGTACTTATGCATGTAGTTTTCCTCAAGTTTCTTGGAGGGTCACCTCCCTCGCGATGGAAATGGGAATAGGATAAGGATGCAGCCCCCTTATTATTGATGTTGGCGATGTACTCATGATATTCCTCTTCCTCATCATCTTCTTTCTCTTCATCATCTTCATGTTCTCCATATTCCTCTCTCTTGTTCAGACGATTCATATGCGCCCCTTATTCAGTCTGGAAGGCGGAAATACCATGGGTGGTATGCCCTGTAGGTGGGACCGCTGAAACAACATGGAGCCCCCATGTGTTGTTTTGGTAATTGATGGCAATCCCTATGGACTAACATTTGCATTGAGTTTCTCTTATTAGGTTTTGTCCATAGGCAATTCTTGAACCATATGTTGGTTTCAAGTTTGCAAGAAGAAGCAAATGAAGAAGATCAAGTGACAAGTATGTCTTGAAGAAGAAGAAGAAGAAAGGAGATAGTTCTCGTGTGCATCTTCAAGACATCAAAAATATGGATGAAGACGGTGGCGTGCATTGAAGAAAATGGATGAAGACATAGGCATGCATTGAAGAAGAGGGATGAAGACTGAGCTTGCCATCCATATGGTGGTCATGGATACATGAACATATGCCAAAGAAGAGGCTCACTCATAGTAGAGTATGGGGGATCAATTCACAAGACTTCATCAAGCAAATACAATCAAGAAAGATGTTGTCTTGAAGCGGTCAAGTTCATCGTCATCAAGTTCAAGTGGAATGCTGATGCATGTAAAATGCATACATGAACTTTTCACTTTATTGAAATATATTACCACATATTTGCATCTTATATAAAGTTATTTCCATGTTTCATGATGTTTTAGGGGATTCTCTAAACAATCCCCTCTCCTCTGGTTCGAATTCTGTTTGGCAGGAAACGCCACTTTTTAGTGTTTTTGACTTTCCAGGAGGTACATGACTCGAAAAAGGGCAAGGTTAGGGGACACGCTTCAGAACTTTCAAGACAAATAAAACAAGCTAAAGTGGGCCACTAGGAGGTCAACAGGTTGGGAAAGAGAAAGGGTGGCGCGGCCTCCCCCTCTGGTCGCGCCACCAGGTCTCGTTCGGTCCTCGAGTGTCCGTTCCGCCTCATCTTTTCGTGAACCGACTTGTTTTGCCCTAAAAACTACTATATATACGACCCTGGGGGGTTTCGTCGAGGCAACGGCGGCGTAGATCAAAAAAAACATAAACAGAGAGTCAGCAAGCCGCCGCCATAGGATATAGGAGGGGGAAACATTGTCGGAATCTCTCCGGTGGACTCCACCCCCCTCCGGTGAAGGCAGCAACACCATCTTCATCATCTTCATCAACATATACATCAACTCTTAATCACCCCCCTCTGTACTGTTGGCAAACATGATGTATGATGCAATATATTATTTTCCCATGATCTATTGTATCTCAATGTTGATGTTTGAGTAGTGAATTTTTCATGGCAATTGTTATATAGTTTGTTATTGGTTGCATGCAAGTATTTGTTATCTTCTATGATGGTCTTATGTGTGGATATATGAGTGCACACATATATCAAGGGGATGCATAAGGTTATCACCATTGCGTGTTGATAGGATGAGGGATAGTGGGAGCGACAGAAACCCGGTCCCGATTCTTGAATGCATTGTTGGAGATACGCCCAAGAGGCAATAATAAAAGCGTTTATTGTTATATCTTAGTGTTTATGATAAATGTTTACATCCCATGCTATAATTGTATTAACCGGAAACATTAATACTTGTGTGAACATTGGATGTTATTAATAACAAGGTCATATCATTAGGTGAATGATGTGATGGACATACACCCATAGTAAGCGTAGCATATGATCAAGTCTTTTAGTTCTTTGTGCTTCAAGCTTTATTATGCATAGTAACTTAATCCTTCGACCATGAGATCTTGTTAATCACCTACACCAGATGGATGCTTTGATGACACCAAACACTACTGCATAAATGGGTTTTTATAAAGCTGGCATTAAGTGTTCGGAAAGTATAGGGTTGAGGCACTTGTATCAATAGTGGTATTTGTCCATCCTAATGACGGATAGATATACTCTGGGCCCTCTCGGTGGAATGATATCTAATTAGCTTGCAAGCATGTGACTGGTTCACAAGGGATATCATATCACGGTACGAGTAAAGAGTACTTATCAGTATCGAGGTTGAACTTGGTATGGAGATACCGACGATC
>NC_061512.1:82840538-82861834 GCF_022539505.1 Lolium rigidum | reverse complement strand
GTACTCTCTCTGTTCCATTCTATAGTGCCTATTGTTTTTTGGCACGGAAATTAGCGTAAGAGTATTTTTTACACAAGACCCCTAGCTAAACGATTTGAGATCAACGTAAAATTTGGGAAATCCATATCTTCCTAACTTACCATAATAAATTTGGGAGCTGAACGATTTGGGAGCTGAACGGGGAGTGGGTAACTGAAAAAAAACTAAGCTACAACCTTATATTCTGAAACAAATGCCAAAAATCTATAGGCACTATAGAAAGGAACGGAGGGAGTAATATTTTTGACTTGTAGTTTAATGCTCCCATATGTATCTATATACCATGATAGCTTGATGTAATGCTTAACTTGGTAGGTTCGCCACGATCAATAAAAACGAGGGGGGCAACGGTAGGAAGATAACTTGCAGCTAAGATTTCCGGAATGGGTTCAAGATTTCGCATCACATCTCTATTGTAGGTGGCAGAAGGCCACTTCATCTACATGAATCTTCATATCTTGTATCACATGTTGGCTATTTTATCAGGAATGAACTTCCTACCTTCCCATTGTGGAAGCACCATGTTGACACCCCTTCACAGTTTGAGAGTTTAGTGCATAAGTTACATGTAAGTCATGCTTCTCCTTGTAATGATAAATTATTCCATATTGATCTGTCCCATTTCTTGTAGCTTACTGTTGTTTCTATGCTATATAACTCACCAATGATTCCACCGTTATGAGCAGTTAAGATTTGAATTTGATGAGGATAATGAGGATGTAAAGTTTGTCATCGCTTCCATATTCAAAGAATTGTTGCGCCAGCACCGCTATAAGCTTAAGGCGACATACTTCATCGGCGGATTACGCCAATGTTCGAACAACATCTCATGCACCCTGCATGACTAACGAGCAGTGGGGAGATCTTGTCAAGCACTGGTCTGATCCAAAGAATGTTGTATGGCTTATGAGGACAGTGAGACCAGATTAAATTCCGAAGACTTATTTTACACCAGTGTCTCACTAGTCTCCTTTTGCGGACGTTGTCTAAAAGGAACCAGGATAACCGCTTGAAACAACGTTTACCAAGCCGTACAGGATCTCATCACTTGGTTGGCCATCTTTGGCAAAAAGTAATGCCCTCTGTTCTGTACTGCTACATATGTTACTCGTAAATTGTGTAGAACTCCGTGTGCATCTTATATTTCCATCCTCCATTTCAACCACGTTATTTGATTTATGTATGATTGTACAAAAATGCAGAAAGTAGATCATGCAAACAACATGCAACCAGACAAAGAGATGACTCTGGTAGAGCAGTTCAAGGCATGCCAGAAGAACAAACATAATGTGATAGGAGAACTCCCAGAAAATTTTATTGTAAGTCTTCTTTATGATTTAAATTTTTTTACGACACACTTGCCAATTCGTAGGAGCAATAATGGGCATGTAAATATGATCTTGTAGGTATTTTTTTGAAAATGCATTTGATGTGTAATCAGGCATACCAACTTGTAGGATTAGAAGTAGTTCATACACATTAAATCTACCATCTGCATGTTTATCTGTAATAACTTTTCTTTTTACACAACTGAAAAGTTTTCAGGCAAATATGAAATTGGAGATGGAAAAACTTGGGAAAGATGGTATGCAAAAAACTCCGGAAGAATGTATGTAGACATTTACCATGGTACTTAAAAATAAAGGTATCACCAAAAACACTTTCCTGCGAAATGTTGGGTTTTTGAAGTCCAAGTCCAAGTCCAAGTCTTTCTCTGCACAAGATCGGAGGAACAACTCCAAATAGAATGAGCTGCAGTAGATGTGCTAAGAAACCAAGTTGACATGTTGAGATCGAGATCAGAAGCATGTGATGCCCTACTGCAGGAGGCCAATCAAGTTCGTTATAATCTCTCAAAGACTAATAAAATGCCACAGATAATTGGAGATGAACGCTGACATTGACATGTGAGTACCTTGGTATTGTGAAATGTTTCCTGAGACTGAGGCATTGTTCATATTTTGTTGGTGGATGCATTTATCTGTGGCTGGGATCAACTTGGTAGTTGTTCCTGAGGATGTTTTATAAATTGATTGCCTAGACTTTTCAATCAGTTTGAACTTAAATGGTATTAGAGCCAAGATCTTGAGTTTGAATTGTTGACGGTGTGGTTCAATTCATCCTTAAATTGTTGGTGCCCCATTGGCCCTTGTAAAGCTTCATGTGCCTACCTCCGAGTCCAGTGTTGATTTTCTCTTCTGTCACACACGAGGATGGTTGTTAAAGTGTGTATAAGTGGGTTGCATAGCCCCTTTTATATAAGGTAGCAAATTTCCTTATTGTGTTGTGCCTTTGGGACTCAACCTGCTCTTCTGACTTTTGGTTGCATTGGCTACTGCATAAGTTTAATATAGTTCCTTATTTGGAATGTGGTTTTTGTTGAGATCTATAAGTGGATTGCCTAGCCCTTTCCATCAGTTTGAACTTGTGGTTCTGTTGGTTAGTGCATGAAGCTTCACATGGTATCAGAGCGCAGGGTCTCGAGTTCGAGTCCTGGCTTCCGTAATATTTGCCCACCCCTATGTCCATAGGTGTGCTATTCTGCTTTCCACGTGTTTACCTCCTCTTCGCTTCTTCCGGTCACACGTGAGGAGGGGTGTTGAGATGTATAAGTGATTATCTAGCCCTTTCCATCAGTTCGGACTTTTGGTTGCGTTGGCTAGTGCATGAAGCTTGACATGTACATGTACTGGCCTTTGCCCCCTTGTGAATACTAGTTGCTCATTCACATCAGTTTTTTTTTTACTCAGCCTTGTTGACTCAACGTTTGGCAAAAATAAAAAAGGTTCCATTCCATTTAAACCAAGTGGTTATGATTATAAAATAGCCAGGTTTAACTTCCATATCAAACTCAGAGCTTATCTGATGCCCTTTCCATCAGTTCGGACTTATGGTTGCGTTGGCTAGTGCATGAAGCTTGACATGTACATGTACTGGCCTTTGGCCCCTGTGAATACTAGTTGCTCATTCACAGCAGTTTTCTTTGACTCAGCCTTGTTGACTCAATGTTTGGCAAAAATAAAAAAGGTTCCATTCCATTTAAACCAAGTGGTTGTGATCATAAAATATCCAGGTTTAACTTCTAGATCAAACTCGGAGCTTATCCGATGTGTTGGATCTCAAATGAATGGTAGACAGTAGGCAAAGTCACCCTAGCTGATTCTATGGATTTGATGGTACCTGTTTTTCTATGTAGCCAAGGCAGAATGACCTAGATGCAGCTATAATTATGTATGGTTCCTGATGCTGCACTGTTTGGTCCTTGTAGAAAATCATAATTATTAATTAGCCTATAGTGAAGCACTATTTTCATTTGAGTCGAAAATCATGCTATCCAATTTTCTTTGGCAATATGGCATGTACTTACTGATTTTCCGCAAAATCATATTCACTCTGTACCAATGTTTGTAGGGCCGCAAACAAGTTGAGTTTGAGTGACTCAGCTCAGCTTGTCTTAGAATTCGGGCAAGCTCTGATCGAGTAGACTGAAAGGTTGAGCCTCATGTTGGCTCATACTCACGTGTACTGATGCCGAGCTAGTTTTAAGCTAAAATGTACAAGAAAGTTTTCCATATATATTTGAATGCAATTTCTAACTAGCTAGTAAGACACATAGTGATATCAAAACAAAACATTACTAAATATTATTCCAATCAAAACCAACATAATTAAGATTTCTGCAGTAAAAAAATGGATGTGATGTGGCAACTATTAATCTATGGTGAAACTATATTACTCTCCCAATTTTTTAATATAAGGCCACTAAGTATTATGTGCCAAAACTTTTACTAACAATTTGACCGATAAAAAAAGTTATATGATACCAAGAGCACATTGTTGGAACATCATTTAAATGTGAATCCAATGGTATACTTTTGGTGACCTATAACTCATATTATGTTGGTCAAATTGTTAATCACCTCAAAATGCGTTGCTATACTAACTTACTAAGATTCTCTATTATTGTTACTTTGACTAGATAAAGCCAAAATCAAAATCTCAGCAAAGCGGAAAAACCTCCTGCCAAACCCTAACGAATGAGAGTTTTTTTTCCTGATAAATGATGATTTCATACTGAAAAGGTTTTACAGTAGCTTTAGGCCTAGCCACTGCATAACTAGGATGCACACATCTGCTAAGATCCAAACGTATCAATCGTAAAAGGCATAATAATACCATTAATTTTCTCAGAATCTGTAAAAGGTAGACCCGGAATTTTAGGTACAAGTTTTTGAACTATAGAACATGCGAACCGAATTTGGTTGTGATTATGACTTGATGTGACTATAGGCCCTGTAATCCTAAACATAGACACTGTAGCCAGACTCAAAATCAAAATATCAGTTGAATAGCAAAACCTTCAGCCAATTAAATCCCAAATATTTCAGAAGCGTTTTCGAATTGTAGTTTGGACAACATGGGAGTAACCGATTTTGTTTGTAATGATCATGGCTTGATGTGACCGCTGGCCTTAACTGCCGGATGAGAGCAAATAGTACTTAACCATGTGTACCGTCTTTATATTAGTAATATATTATATTACTTGGATCATAGCCATATTCAAAATCAAATCTCAGTCGGGCGGCGAAATCTCCCGCCAATCCTGAAATATTTCAGACGTGTTTTTGAATGGGATAAGAAGATCACGATGATAGTAACCGATATTAACGTGATGATGATTTGACTTTGCACTCGGCCTTGAACAGAGGTACTAGTACGGTCTCACCATTTTTTATCATTATACTTGAACCTTAGCCAAATTCAAAATCTCATAGCGGCAAAACTTCCCGCCCACAAAATACAAATGTTTCACACGCTTCTAAATTTCCATTCTACCCTTGTGGAGATGACAGCAAAGTCGGTTAGTGGGGGGTTTGCCCGTCATTTTTTTTATCACCACCTCCCTAGCCCCGAAAACCCTCCGAAAAAATCATTTCCCTTAGTCTCTGCTCTGAGACCACCCACCGAAACTTCCCAAGTCCCTCTCTCTCCCACCTCCATGACCACCGCACTGGAACATCCCCGCTGGACTTCCCTGGCCTACCCGAGGCCGCGCGATCCTCTTCAATCGACTGTCTACCGGAGTCGCTTCATCGATGTCGTCATCAACCAGACCGGATCATCCTTGCCAAACCTCAAAACCATATACTCATCCAGCAGTCTACCGAAGTCGCTTCAGCTGCGGTATCGTCCACCCCATCGGAGCCGCTTTGCCGGATCCGTTGTCCATCGCATCGGATCTAGCTCACCGACACCACTGTGGATGAACCGAATCTGCTTCACTAGCGTCGTGCATGATCCACACCTATCTAAATTCTTCTACTGTCGCTTTCTATTGCTGCCTGCAAGTTCTTGTTTAATCTTGGGGGAACCTGTTTGTGCTAACGACGCGCTGTTACGTTTTTGCAGATGAGATGAGTAACCATGAAGTGTAATGGCCGTCTCTCCAACCCCAAGTAGAACATGTAGTGTACTTCATCACCGGATCTATCAACCCCAGGAAGATCTGCAGTGACTCCAAGTGCTTCTCCTAATGTAAGTCCCTTGTTTTAGCGTCATGTTCTGGTCCAGATGCTTGTTTGTCTGAAGCTCTTTTAGTTCAATCCTAGCTATGACAGTAACACCCTGCTATTTTCTAGTTCATTTCTAACATTAAGCGATTGAACATTTTGGTTTGCATTCTCTGCTCTGTAGATAAAATAGCAATTATAACTTCTATCTTGCTCAGTCGTTGTTAAAAAAATTATAGCCTTCTACTATTCTATTCATGCCAATTTTGTACTCCCTGGACATGTTGGTTTGCATTCCCTGTACTACAGGTGATGCCATTGTTATTTCTATCTACTTCGTCGTAAGCTAACAAAGTAACTAATTACTATTAGTTCCTGCATGCTATCGCTCTGCTATCGTGCAGTACAAATTTATTTAAACTCGTCACACTAGCTACTTCGATAATAATTTTGTGTGCCATCGGGTTCTTCAAAAGCTGCAACATTAACTCACTTCTCTTACTTTGCATGACACTCACACATGGAATGCTGAACATATTGGTTTGCATTCCCTCTTCAGCTCTTCTACAAGTTCACATGTGATCCCACTATATTCTGTATCTGGTCCATCCTTAGCTCCAGCATTAACTATCCTCTGCGTGTTGCTCATTACAAATTTATGTCCTGAAACATATTGATTTTCATTCCCTTCACTACAAGTTCAGGAATGGTCCTGTTATAATTCCTATCTGATTCATTCCTATCTATTACAGTAACATCCTACAATTATTTAGTTTATGGCCAATTTTAAGTAATTGCACATGTTGATTCACATTTCCTGCTCTATAGCGTTTGCCATCTTAAATTCTATTTGGCTCATTGTTTGTTACAAAAGTAACAGCCTTCTATTACGTAGTTCGTGCCGAATTAAAGTCGCTGAACATGTTACTCTACATTCCCTGTATAAGTAATACCATTATTATTTGTACCTGGTTCGTTGTTAGCTACTAAATTACTGCCTCTATCAGTTCATTCACTAGCCTCTATGTGATGCCTGTTACGTATTTTAAGTCCCTGAACGCGTTGATTAGCATTCCCTGCACAACAAAGTTTAGATTATAATACCTTTACTGTTTATTACTAGCTATGACAGATGTGTTCATGGCAAATGTAAGTAATTGAGCATGTTGGTTTGCATTAACTGCTCTATAGTTGTTGACATTATAACTACTATTTGGTTCATTCGTTGTTACAAAAGTAAGTGCCTTCTATTATGTAGTAGTTCATGTTAATTTGGAAGTAACAGAACATTTTGGTCTGCTTTTGCTGCAGTGCAAATGATACAACTATTGTATCTATCTAGTTTGTCATAAGCCAGGCTAGTAACTACTGCTCTGGTTCAAGTACGTGTACCTTTCGTATTACTATAGGCCTGCGTGTGTGTATATATGCATGAACACACATTCTTGAGAGATTCCAACCACATATATAGTGTAATTATGTAGCTAATCGCTCACTATTTTCGGTGTTTAATGCATGAATACCACTGGGATGAAGGGGGTACGTACATACTATTTATCATGCTGGAACTCGTATGTGCATGACTGATCGTGTCTTGATGCAGAGTTAGAAAAAAACTCCGTTTATAAATAAGAGCAACATCCGACATCTTCAACGAGTGTATCAACATAGTGAGTTGCATGAGACTTGACAGTAGTAAGTCTGTTGTTCTATTCTGACGTGCTCGGTTATATAAGCCACAAAATAATTCGATTGCTTGTTTATCTAGCACTATCTCAGCTGCTTAACGATTAGAACATCACATTTTTTATGTTGGTATAGATTATACACACCAATAGGAAGCTCACAGCTTATTATTTGTCATCTGTCCACGTTAAAATGTTGTGGCTGTTGCTATGCGGCATGCACTCTTTATTTACTTATTGGTAGTCTATATTAGCCCCATACCGGTAGACTATCTATGCGCATCACAATGATCTTGCTATAACGAGAAAATGATGAGTTCCAAATTCTTTGGCAAACAACATTGTAGTGTCTTTGCCTTTCCATTGCTGATGTCTTAACTTGTAATGTATTTGTTTCAGATATAGGTGGTGCACGGACAACATAAAAGATTGCTGAATCCCTTCATTTTATTGCTAGGTTTAATTACCATTCAATCTCTCTCGGTTCTGTAATATTTTTTCACAGCCTTGCAGCTGATGTAATATTTTTTCAAAGCCTTGCAACTGATGTAATATTTAGTTAGTTTCTATGGTTCTTTTGCACATTCTTTCTATGGTGCTTGTGGTAAGTGAGGCTATCCGACTGAAATCATGTGCTGCGTAAATATTCTCAGTATGTAACCGGCCGTTGTTGGCGCAATCTAAATCACAAATTCCCATCCCGACAATGGCCCAATTAAGCGAAATCACATATGAGTCAGCCCGCTAAATCCTAAAGCGCCTAACATGCCGGCATGTTAACATAGTAATTCACAATGGGCCGGCCAAACAAGTAACAACGAGTTTCACGCACCTCGGCCCAACAAGACTATTGGGCCTTACTAGGCCCACATATATTATGTAGTGGGCTAATGAGCTGATCCACCAACTAAACGGGCCGACCCCTTACTTATTGGGCCATCCCAATTGATTTAAGGTGGACCCCACTTACTAACTAGGACGGCCCGGTAACAGGAAAGTGGGCCCCACGTGCTTATTGGGCCAGCCCACTTGCTTTAAGGTGGACCCCACTTACTAATTAGGCTGGCCCGATAACAGGATAGTGGGCCCACTTTTATTTTTGGGCCGGCCAACTAACTTATTGGGCCAGCCCACTTGCTTTAAGGTGGACCCCACTTGCTAACTGGGCCGGCCTGATAATAGGAAAGTGGGCCCCACTTGCTTATTGGGTCGGCCCATTTGTTTGTTGACTGGTCAAACAAGGACATTTGGCCCAGCCGACATGCTTACTAGGTCGGCCCGTTTATCGTGTTGACTGGTCAAACAAAGACATTCGACCCGGCCCACTTGACTAGTGGGCCGGCCCATTTATCGTGTTGACCGGTCAAACAAAGACATTTGGCCCGACCCACCTTTTCAGTGGGCCCGCCCAGCTATCCTTTGACCGGTCAAACGAAGGCATTCGGCCGGGCCCAGGTGCTTAGTGGGCCGGCCCATTTAAGTTTTGACCAATCACCCTTAGAGGTTAGGCCCGACCCACGTACCTAATAGACCAGCCCAGTTATATAGTTGACCGGTCAAACTAAGTTAGCTGGCCCGGCCTACAAACTAAATGGGTTGGCCCGCTTAAGGCGTGGCAGGCCTTGTGTGGGCCTACCATCTACCATGGGATTTCAGTCGGGTAACGCCGCTAACTGACAGTTAACGGCGTCTGCCACGTATCAGTTTGCATGATGTCAGCAGTCAACGGCCTCCCAAAAAGACTTCTGTAACGGTTCAATTTTACGTGGCCGAAGGGCGCCCAAACGCGACGCACCGAAAAATTCTTGGTAGGCCTTTGCCTGACGCAGTTTGGACCACAGAACCCATATCGTCGGCTTAGACCCATAGGCGACGAAAAAGGGGCCATACCTGACGAAAATTGGACTTTGAGTATCAGAACTTTTCTTGTAGTGTTGGTCCAGGTGCTTCCCTTTCAAAGATCTCTCCATATGTGTGGTTGTCCATACTAGTTCTCTATTTTTTTAACAAACCTCATAAAAATGATTTTAAGACAAACAAATGAAGGAGAACGCTATGGAGACTTATAAGAGGACTAAACATGCATCAAAACAACTTATCCCATCATAATACAAGCATGAAAGCTCACTTAACATGTCATCTACAACAGCAAAATATTCAAGATATACTTCACCAATCAAAATTCTACTTGGATAATCGGAGGAGTCACATACCGGAGAGCAAATGCTTTAAATTTCAGGAAGAAATATGGGCTGAGGAAGGAGATCGAAAAATCGCGATGAAGAATAGCAAGAGCACGGGTTTGAGCAATGGTGGATTGTTTTTTCGGGAGAGAGAAGAGAATGGCAAAGGAGGGAGCAAGTGGAGGGCCAGGGGCCCCACACCTAGCTTTGGCGTGGCCAGGGTCAGCCTCGCGCCGCCACATGGTGTGCCCGGCCTGTGGGTTCCCCTGGGCTACCCCAGGTGCCTCTCTGCCCCTTTTCATGCGTAAAAATTTTCTATACATTTTCTGGAATTTTTCGAGAAACTTTATTTTTGGGCAATTTTCAGAATTTGAATTATGATTCTATCGCAAGAAAACAATTATGGAATGATGAAAAACCAAATCAAAACCAAACTTACAGCAACTCTAAGACATTCTAATATAAATTTAATCAATGGTACATAGGTGAAAACATAGTTTCATTCATTCAACATAATTTTGTTAACAAGGTTGATCAAGTCTTGTTATCAAAAGAATTTTATATGAAGACAAACTTTGTATTTCACACAATGATTATGTTACCTCAATCTCGACGGGAATAGTTCCAATCATGACAATATTATTCTCTTTATTTGGCTTGGGCAAAGGCAAATGAAATTCCCCAATTTGGATAGTATCAACATTAATAGTTGAGTTTAGACCATAATTCACATCAATCTTCTTGGGAAAATAAACCGTATGCTCTTTGTCCTCGACATTAAAAGTTAATTTTCCTTGGTTGCAATCAATAACAGCCCCTGCAGTGTTAAGAAAATGTCTTCCAACAATAATAAACATATTATCATCCTCCGACATTTCCAACACAACAAAGTCAGTTAATATCATACAATGATGAGAAACTTGAACATGAACATCCTCACATATACCAATAGGAATAGTAGTAGACTTATCAGCCATTTGCAAGGATATATCAGTTGGTATTAATATTTCTAGATCAAGTCTTCTGTAGAGAGAAAAAGGCATAACACTAACTCCTGCTCCCAAGTCACATAAAGAAGTTCTAACATAATTATTTTTTATGGAGCATGGAATAGTGGGTATACCTGGATCACCAAGCTTCTTTGGAACCTTACCATTAAAAGAGTAATTAGCGAGCATAGTGGAAATTTCCTCATTTGGAATCTTCCTCTTATTAGAGACAATATCTTTCATATAGTTTGAATAAGGAGGCAATTTAATAGCATCAGTCAAAGGAATTTGCAAAAACAAAGGTTTCATCCATTCACGGAACTTATTATAATGTTCTTCCTCTTTTGTTTTATGTTTCTTATCAGGAAAAGGCATTGGTTTTTGCACCCAAGAATCTCTCTCACTATCATCAACTCATTGAGAATCTTGTTCAATTCTTTTTGGATGTCCTTCAGGATATAGAGGATCCTGAGTAGAAACACTACTTCTAGTTCTTATTTCATAAGCATGTTTTTCTCTAGAAGCATTAACTAGCAAATCTTTTTGCACTTTAGTGAGCTGATCAATTTGAGTTTGAACCATATGGAAATGTTTAACAAGCATTTTAACATCATTAGAGGTTCTTTCCACAATATCATGCAAATTATTGATAGCTCTAGAATTTTCCATTAGGTGATGTTCCACTCTCTTATTAAAATTATCTTGCGTAACACTATAATTATCAAATTCATCTAACCATTGATCAGGAGGTTTAGAGTAGGGAATATCTCTATTATCAAAGCGTTGGAGAGAGTGTACATCAACAGTTGAAGAACGAGGGATTGGCGTACATAATTATTCTATAGTTGGTAGATTCTTCACATCTTCAAATTTAATACCCTTCTCCTTAAGAGATTTCTTGGCTTTCCTCATCACTTCATCATTTAATTCAATCATTCCCCTTTTCTTTGGTGTTGGTATTGGCTCCGGTGTAGTCCAATCATCATAATTTTTGCTTATTTTAGCCAATAATTCCTCAGCTTCAGCCGGAGTTTTTTTTCCTGAAAACACAATCAGCACAACTATCTAGGTATGTCCTAGATTCAAAGGTTAGTCCATTATAAAATATATCAAGGAGTTTATTTTTGGCTAACGGATGTTTAGGAAGTGCTCTAATTAAAGAACAAAATCTTGCCCATGATTCGGGCAATTTCTCTCCTTCTACCTGCACAAAGTCAAAGATTCTCTGCAAAGCAGCGTGTTGAGCACTAGTAGGAAAATATTTCTGAAAGAAAGCATTAACCAAACCAATAGAACTATCAATAGATCCAGGAGACAAATTGTCATACCAAATTTTAGCTGCTCCTTTCAGAGAGAAAGGGAAAATTTTAGTGACAAAGTAAGTGCGTATCTAAATATCACCGGAGAATAAATTGCTCAAAGTAGAGAGTTCATTCATATGTTTCATAGCACTTTCATTTTCAGTACCACGGAAAGGTTATTTCTCAACAATAGATATGTAATATAAAGCCAGAGAGAAATCATAATCCTTATCTCTAATAATTATGGGAGATGTGGCAAATTTAGAATCAGGAGACAAATTATATCTAACAGCTCGTCTTGCAAGAAGACTTCTCATAGAACTTGCATCTCTAGTAGCATGACATTATTCAATGAAGTCATCATCAAGTTCAATATAAGTTTCAAGATCATCGCTAGGATTCCCCTAGCTTGAGGTGAACTAACAGGTGTAATAATATTTTCAACATTTTCAATTTGTTTAGCTCTAGCAATTGTAGTATCTAGGAAATGACCTAACGAACCACTCTTATCAAGCACAGTAGAAGCATCATCAAAATCATCAGGAGCATTATCAGATTCAGCAGAAGTAGCAGTAGAATGTGGTGGAGTAAGAAGCTTACTCATAACAGTTGGCGAATCAAGAGCAACATAGGTGTTCAGAGTTGTACCTCTTCTTGTGGTGGATGGCAATATAGGGAACTTCAATTCAGGAGATTTCCCCATAATGAATAAATTGCAGCGAACAATATCACCTTCATGTGGGCTTGTAAATAAAAGTATGCTCCCCGGCAACGGCGCTAGAAAATAGTCTTGATGACCCACAAGTATAGGGGATCGCAACAGTCTTCGAGGGAATTAAAACCCAAATTTATTGATTCGACACGAGGGGAGCCAAATAATATTTATAAGCTTTAACAAGTGAGTTGTCAATTCACCTGCACCTGAAAATAGACTTGCTCGCAACAGTTTATCAGTAGTAACAGTTTTATGGCAGTGGGAGTAGTGAAGTAACAGCAATAGCAAAATAAAACAGCAGTAGCGATGATTGCAGTAGACAACAGGATTAAAATACTGTAGGCACATGGATGGATAAACGGGCGTTGAATGAATGAGAGAGTCCATATAATAGCAAGACATAGGCATTGGAAATAATAATGATAAAATCATCCTAGCATAATATAACTATAGGTGTGTGTTCCTATTTAGTCGTGCTCGTAATGAGAAACTTGCACGACATGTTTTGTCCTACCAACCCGTTGCAGCGGATCCTCTAGGGAAACTACTGGTAATTAAGGTACTCCTTTTAATAGAGTACCGGAGCAAAGCATTAAAACTCCGTGAACACATGTGATCCTCACGTCATAGTCATCCCCTCCGGTTATCCCAATTTAAAGTCACTTTGGGGCCTCAGGTTCCGGACAACAATGTGTGTTTACAACTTGCAGATATGATCAAAAACAATAATTATCCTCATGAATCAATAACTTGTTCAGATCTGAGAACATGGCACTTGGGCCCAAAGTGACAAGCATTAAGTATATCAAGTTGCGATAATGTCAAAAATACTAACAACGGATACTAGGTACTATGCCCATAACAATCTTATACCTATTACATGACCAATCTCATCCAATCCCTACCATCCCCTACAGCCTACAGCGGGGAATTACTCACACATGGATGGTTGATGGAGAGGCGTCGGTGATGGCGATGATCTCCTCCAAATCCCTGTCCTGGCAGGGTGCCAGAACGGAGCTTCTGGTCCCCGGATTGGGGTTTCTGGTGGCGGTGGAGCAGCGGAACTCTTTCTGGAGAAACGTCGACCCCCCCCCCCCCGGTTTTCATGCCAGGAGGCTTATGTAGTGCGAAGGAGAGGTCGAAGGGATGGCCGAGGCGGCCAGACCACCCCTTGGCGCGGCCAAGGCCTGGCCCGCGCCAAGGGTGGGTGTGGCCCCCTCGTGGACCCCTATGTCTCGTCTTCTAGCTCCGGGAGTCTTCAGGTGAAATATGAGTTTTTCTATATTTTCTGGGAATTTTCTTGAAAGTTGAATTTGTGCACAAAAACGAGATACCAGAGCAATTCTGCTGAAAACAATGTTAGTCTGCGTTAGTTGTATTCAAAACACACAAGATAGAGGGCAAACAACAGCAAAAGTGTTCGGGAAATTAGATATGTTTCGGACGTATCAACTAGCCCCGACGCTGACACGTAGCGCCTAGTGCCACGCTGGATGTCAGGCTGGCGAACCATGGAGGAAGTCGAACTGAGGTTGCCGGCAACAAGTCACGGAAACCGTGGTCAATATAGGCCGAACCAACACGGGGAAGAAGGCTCGCGAGACGTTCCTCATCGTGGTGAACCAGGAAGTGGTGGCGTAGGGACAGGGGGCCATCAGAGCGGCGCCGACAGCGAGGTCCTGTGGCGGAAAATGACTGTCTCTGTCGGTAGCTAGATACGGAGAGGGAAACAAAGGAAGAAGAGATTGGGAAGGAGCGCACGCTCACCAGAAACGTGTAGAAGAACTCGAGATGGCTGTAGGAGGACGACCGGCGCCGGAAACGACAAAATTCCATGGCGGCCGGAGAGGATGTCGACGACACGCTTAGGGTCTCCCGGCTCGATTCTTTGCGCGATGAAAAAGGAGGACGACGAGGCGCTTCCGCCGGTGCCTTCAGTTTGCCGCGTGGTAGCTTGGAACGGTGGCGCCATGTGGGTTGTTGCGGGGGTGGCTTCGGTGGTGGAAGAAAGGAAGAGAGGAAAGCTTGCTAGCAGCGCATCTAGGAGAGAGGGGTCTAGGGTTTGGGTGGAAATCACGAGGCGCTTAAAAGGGGAAGGATGTGGGAGCACGGCGCCATGGTTGCGGTGGTTGAAAAGGTGGAGGACCACGATCACGCCCACTGTGTGTCTCCCGTCGCTGTCCAGCCTGACGAGGACGGAGGAGAAAGAGAAGGAGGAGAGGCCAAAGGGGTATGGGCCTTGGGCCGGGAAAGATATGGGCCACAGAGGGGGGATTGGGCCACCGGGGAGAGAGAGGGTCCAGGGAGATTAGCAGTTAGGGTTATCTTTTCAAAATTTCCTTTTTCTTTTCTTTTAAAAAGAACAGTTTGCAAACTGATTGAATCCATTCAAACAAAGGTTTGAATTTTGAAAACAGAGTTGGAGATCAAATAAAATAATATTCAAAGATTTTATAGCAAAATAAAAATGTAGTTTTGTTTTAGGGTTTTGTTAAATGAAAGGGAAAGAGGAGTTTTATTAAATAAACCATATCAGTGGCTAAAACACAAATAATTTTTATTTAAAAATACTTTTTATTTTATAAAATCTGGTGGATGATATGATGCATGATGCATAAGACTTAGGAATGACACGGAAAAACAAGCAGCGGCGAAAAATCTAATACAGGTTTTTCCGAGTCGTTACAGAGAGCGGCGGGTTAATTAATAGGCACCCTTCATTTAGGAAAGAAGGGTGGTTTTTGTAGGCCCCCTATTTCTTGTTGTTGGTTGAAAGGAGGCATCGAAAATTCCGGTTAGAGGGGCCAGAAATTTCGATCTAAGGGGTCATAAACTCTGGAGTAAAATACATGAGGGGTCGCTAAAGTCGACACCCTAGCCCGCCTCCATCGCCGTACACATAAATACAGATTCTATGATCACTAAATATGGCCAAGAGACCCATCGACAGTCACCATTGAGTGTACATCGATGTATCCACAGATGTGGCTACGAGTGAGCCCTATCTGTCAGCCACTCCTTAGTAAAGAGGATCTATTTCGAATAATAAATAAATCAAAAGGGTTAAATTGCAAAAAGAACTGTGTCGGCGCCCTTGTCTCCTCCGAGGAGATGCGCTGCCCATCCCCCCGCCGGCTAGCTAGGGCCCGCTGATGTCTACGCATACTCCTTTTCCTGTAGACAATGTTGGGCCTCCAAGAGCAGATGTTTGTAGAACAACAGCAAGTTTTCCCTTAAGTGGATCACCCAAGGTTTATCGAACTCAGGGAGGAAGAGGTCAAAGATATCCCTCTCAAGCAACCCTGCAATCACGATACAAGAAGTCTCTTGTGTCCCCAACACACCTAATACACTTGTCGGATGTATAGGTGCACTAGTTCGGCGAAGAGATAGTGAAATACAAGTGGTATGAATGAATATGAGCGAGTAGTAACAGCGCCGAGAAAATAGCTTGCTTGGCGTGCGATTGATGGTAGTAATATTGCGGGAAGTAAAGATGCAGTAAAACAGTAAATAAGCGATGATTGCAGTATTTGGAAACAAGGCCTAGGGATCATACTTTCACTAGTGGACACTCTCAACATTGCAATCATAAAGGAATATAAATAAGCACTTCACTATGCTACTCTGAATTACTCTTTGGCAAGATAACGAACACTAATTCATCATGTAGGCAAACCTTAAAGATGTATTCCCAAGTACTAATAAACACCCCACGATGTCACTGTGAGCATTCATAGGAGGTACTAACACACCACAATTTCATAGAGACATCCAACTCAAATCATAACTCGGTGAATAAGTATTCCGTGAAATATAGACTAAGAGACCCACACGGTGCACACACTGTCACCTTTACACACGTGGGACAAGGAGTCTCTGGAGATCACATAAGTAAAATCCACTTGAATAGCATAACGACATCTAGATTACAAAGCTCATCATATGGATCTCAATCATGTAAGGCAGCTCATGAGATCATTGTATTGAAGTACATGGAGAGAGAGATTAACCACATAGCTACCGGTACAGCCCTCAGCCTCGGGGGAGAACTACTCCCTCCTCATCATAGGAGACAGCAGCGTCGATGGAGATGGCGGTGGTGTCGATGGAGATGCCTTATGGGGGCACTTCCCCGTCCCGGCGGCGTGCCGGAACAAAGACTCCTGTCCCCCAGATCTTGGCTTCGCGATGGCGGCGGTTCTGGAAGGTTTCTCGTACCGTGGCTTCTCCGTCTCGAAGATTTAGGTCAGGGACCTTTAAATAGGCGAAGAGGCGGAGTCGGAGGGGGTACGGGGCAGCCACACAATAGGGGGGCGCGGCCCCCCTTGGGCCGTGCCAGCCCCATGTGTGGGCCCCCTGTGGCTCTCCTCTGGTGGCTCTCGGGTGTTCTGGAAGCTTCGTGGAATTCTAAGATGCTGGGCGTTGATTTCGTCTGATTCCGAGAATATTTCCTTACTAAGATTTCTGAAACCAAAAACAGCAGAAAACAACAACTGGCTCTTCGGCATCTCGTCAATAGGTTAGTGCCGGAAAATGCATAATAATGACATATAATGTGTATAAAACATGTGAGTATCATCATAAAAGTAGCATGGAACATAAGAAATTATAGATACGTTTGAGACGTTTCACCCGCCACCTAGGTCGTCGCAACACGCCCAGGGATCAGGGCACCGCTCATGCTCGTACATAGTCGGCTGTGTGGTCTCCCCCGTGAGCTCGCAGAACCCAAGCTCGGCCGTCACACCGCCTTGCCGCTCCCCGCCTTCCCTATATTCTCCGAGCATCTACAGAGCTCTGCAACCTCCTCTGCTTCCTCTCCGCTGCGGACGCATCCAGGGAAGCCCCCAATCGACAAAATCGACGCATCTTCCCCACGGCTGGCTGACCTCTGCCGCAAACCGTGCCGTCTCCTCCAACCATCTCCGTCCTCACCGAGCACATGAGGATAATCAGGGTGAGCTCCCGATCCTCCCGGACCTCACCTCCGACCCCCTCTTGTGTTGGTTCATCGCCGCGCCATGAACCTCTGTCCGTTGTCGGACGTAGTTGTTGGCATCGCTCGTGGAAGACCAGGGCGCCGCGCGAGGCAATGGCAGAACAGGGTGTCGCGCCAGGCTCAAACGGTGGAGAGAACATCGGCGGGCAGAGGGGACGCCAGCGGCTGGGTCGCACGGTGGGTTGGCCCGCACGGTGGGGATTGGCCAGATTGATTTGAGTTGAGCTCAAATAGTTTGTTTCGGGAGTTTCTTGCAAAATATTGTACTGCCAAAACAACCTAAAGTCTGACCAATGGGTCCACCACTTGCCACGTCAGTAAATAAGCTGCGGTAGACCACCTAGTGACCATCAATGAGCCTCTCAACCGTATTTAGTGACAGTAGAATGTGTATTTCTGTGTACGGTGATGGAGGTGGGTTAGGGTGTCAACTTTGGTGACCCCTCATGTATTTTACTCGATATTCTGGTCCAAGTCTTGCATACTTCGCCCACTTCCGGAAGTTGCATCACTTCGACGTAGATTAAAGCAGAGGAAGGAAATCAGGGCCAGAAAATCACCAAAATTTGTGGCCATGGGAAATTTACACAACATCAGTATTTCTGATGTTTAAGCACCAATTTCAGGTATAAAGCAAATTTCCAGCCTGCCCTGGAAAACATCCACGACGGCGACCATTTCCTCGCTCACGCCATTGCCATCGCCCTAATCCTCGCCAGCCCCTTCTCTCGATCTACACCATGGGTAAAAGCCGGCCCTTCCGCAAGACGAAGCATGACGGCGAGGCCGGATCCTCGCGTGGCGGCAAGAAGCTACGGCAGCGCTGCTACGTCCCGGTGGAGTTTGCGCGCCAGCTCTAGGAGGCCAACCGGCCAGTGCCATGGTTGGATGCCAGCCTACCGGGCGGAGGATGGTACCTCAACTCTCGCCGTGTGCTGGTCCCTCCCGTGCCTCGTGCGGGATGCGAGCGACACGGCGAGGTTCGGCACCGATGGTTCATACTGCCGCTAGATGTGCGCGAATATCCGGTGTTTGACCTCAACTCGTACAATTGGAACACGCTCGGGACGTGGGAGTTCGACCCGCGCCGCCGAGCGGGATACCTCGGCAACGTCGGGTTCTTTAAGCGTGAACTCTTGAGCGGCCTCACGGACGATGACAAGGGGGTCAAGAACGATGAGGACGGCGACGTGGAGGCCGATGATGAGGAGGCCGCCGACGACAACGAGGGCTTCAGTGATGGCGGTTGATACGTCCCAAACGTATCTATAATTTCTTATGTTCCATGCTACTTTTATGATGATACTCACATGTTTTATACACACTTTACATCGTTTTGATGCGTTTTCCGGAACTAACCTATTGACGAGATGCCGAAGGGCCAGTTCTTTGTTTTCTGCTGTTTTTGGTTCCAGAAATCCTAGTAAGGAAATATTCTCGGAATCGGACGAAATCAATGCCCAACATCCTATTTTTCCACGAAGCTTCCAGAACACCCGAGAGCCACCAGAGGGGAGCCCTGGTGGGCCCAGATGATAGTGCGGCGCGGCCAGGGCCAGGGCCGCGCCCCCCTATTGTGACACCACCTCGGCAGCCCTCCGACTCCGCCTCTTCGCCTATTTAAAGGTCCCTGACCTAAAACCTCGATACGGAAAAGCCACGGTACGAGAAACCTTCCAGAGCCGCCGCCATCGCGAAGCCAAGATCTGGGGGACAGGAGTCTCTGTTCCGGCACGCCGCCGGGACGGGGAAGTGCCCCGGAAGGCTCCTCCATCGACACCACCGCCATCTTCATCAACGCTGCTTGTCTCCCATGAGGAGGAGTAGTTCTCCATCGAGGCTCGGGGCTGTACCGGTAGCTATGTGGTTAATCTCTCTCCTATGTACTTCAATACAATAATCTCATGAGCTGCCTTACATGATTGAGATTCATATGATGATGCTTGTAATCTAGATGTCATTATGCTAGTCAAGTGGGTTTTACTTATGTGATCTCCGGAGACTCCTTGTCCCACGTGTGTAAAGGTGACGAGTGTGTGCACCGTGTGGGTCTCTTAGGCTATATTTCACAGAATACTTATTCATCGTTATGAATGGCATAGTGAAGTGCTTATTTATATCTCTTTATGATTGCAATGTGTTTTGTATCGCAATATATCTGTGTGCTACTCTAGTGATGTTATTAAAGTAGTTTATTCCTCACTGCACGGTGTAATGGTGACGAGTGTGTGCATCGTGTAGTACTTGGCGTAGGCTATGATTGTGATCTCTTGTAGATTATGAAGTTAACTATTGCTATGATAGTATTGATGTGATCTATTCCTCCTTTCGTAGTGTGAAGGTGACAGTGTGCATGCTATGTTAGTACTTGGTTTGGTTATGTTGATCTGTCATGCACTCTAAGGTTATTTAAATATGAACATTGAATATTGTGGAGCTTGTTAACTCCGGCATTGAGGGTTCGTGTAATCCTACACGAGTTAGTGGTGTTCATCATCCAACAAGAGGGTGTAGAGTCTAGCATCTATCTACTTATTCTGTTATGTGATCAATGTTGAGAGTGTCCACTAGTGAAAGTATGATCCCTAGGCCTTGTTCCTAAATATCTGCTATCGCTGCTTGTTTCTTGTTTTCTTGCATCTCTACGTCCGCAATATTACCACCATCAACCACACGCCGATCCTGGGCAAAGCACTTTTACGAGTGCCGTTGCTACTGCTTATATTTATTCATACCACCTGTATTTAACTATCTCTTCACCGAACTAGTGCACCTACTAGGTGTGTTGGGGACACAAGAGACTTCTTGCTTTGTGGTTGCAGGGTTGCATGAGAGGGATATCTTTGACCTCTTCCTCCCTGAGATCGATAAACCTTGGGTGATCCACTTAAGGGAAACTTGCTGCTGTTCTACAAACCTCTCGCTCTTGGAGGCCCAACACTGTCTACAAGAATAGAAGCACCCGTAGACATCAAGCACTTTTACGGCGCCGTTGCCGGGGAGGAAAGGTAAAAGGCACTCATACTCCGGTCCCAGGTAAAAGTACTTTTCTGTTGCCGTTGTGTGTGTACTTGAAGCTATTTCCTTTAGATCCTGCAATTGCATCTTTTTGTTTCTTGTTTACACTAGTAAGGCATAATGGAAAACAACAAAAATATGAGAGATCTTTATGAACTTTATCTTGAATTAGGACATGATGTGTTTGAAGAGAGAATTAAAAAACCCATGGAACTTTATATGCATGCTAATGGGAATGTTATTAATATGAATGCTTTGAACACTATTGTTGCTAATGCTATAGAAAATTCTAAGCTTGCGGAGGTCGGTTTTGATGAAAATGATCTCTTTAGCCCTCCGGGTATTGAGGAGAAAGTTTATGTTGATTATGATATGCCTCCCATATATGATGATTATAATGATACTGGTCTTTTGGTGCCGCCTACTATGGAGAGTGAATTTAATTATGATTATACTATGCCTCCTACACTTGATGAGAATAATAATAATGATAGCTACTTTGTTGAATTTGCTCCCACTACAACTAATAAAACTGATTATGCTTATGTTGGGAGTAGTAATAATTTTATGCATGAGACTCATGATAAGAATGCTTTATGTGATAGTTATATTGTTGAGTTTGCTCATGTTGCTACTGAAAGTTATTATGAGAGAGGAAAATATGGTTGTAGAAATTTTCATGTTACTAAAACACCTCTCTATATGCTGAAAATTTTGAAGTTACACTTGTTTTATCTTTCTATGCTTGTTGCATTATGCTTCATGAATTTGTTTATTTACAAGATTCCTATGCATAGGAAGCATGTTAGGCTTAAATTTGTTTTGAACTTGCTTTTTGATGCACGATACGC
>NC_061512.1:82829544-82840438 GCF_022539505.1 Lolium rigidum | reverse complement strand
TATTGTACTTGTTATATTACTCTATGTTGACAATTATCCATGAGATATACATGTTACAAGTTGAAAGCAACCGCTGAAACTTAATCTTCCTTTGTGTTGCTTCAATACCTTTACTTTGATTTATTGCTTTATGAGTTAACTCTTATGCAAGACTTATTAATACTTGTCTTGAAGTACTATTCATGAAAAGTCTTTGCTATATGATTCACCTGTTTACTCATGTCATTACCATTGTTTTGATCGCTGCATTCACTACATATGTTTACAAATAGTATGATCAAGGTTATGATGGCATATCACTTCGAAATTATCTTTGTTATCGTTTTACCCGCTCGGGACGAGCGAGAACTAAGCTTGGGGATGCTTGATACGTCTCCGACGTATCGATAATTTCTTATGTTCTATGCCATATTATTGATGATACCTACATGTTTTATGCACACTTTATGTCATATTCGTGCATTTTACGGAACTAACCTATTAACAAGATGCCGAAGTGCCGGTTGTTGTTTTCTCGCTGTTTTTGGTTTCGAAATCCTAGTAACGAAATATTCTCGGAATCGGACGAAATCAAGACCGAGGTTCCTATTTTCACCGGAAGCATCCAGAACACCCGAGAAGGACCGGAGGGGGCCACGAGGCCACCCGGACCATAGGCCGGCGCGGCCCGGGCCCCGGCCGCGCCGCCCTATGGTTTGGCCACCCTTCGACCCTCCTCGCGCCGCCTCTTCGCCTATATAAAGCCTCCGTCGCGAAAACCCCGATGCGAAGAACCACGATAAGGAAAACCTTCCGGAGCCGCCGCCATCGCGAAGCCAAGATGCGGGGGACGGGAGTCTCTGTTCCGGCACCTGCCGGAGCGGGGAAGTGCCCCGGAAGGCTTCTCCATCGACACCGCTGCTATCTCCACCGCCATCTTCATCACCGCTGCTTGCTCCCATGAGGAGGGAGTAGTTCTCCATCGAGGCTCGGGGCTGTACCGGTAGCTATGTGGTTCATCTCTCTCCTATGTACTTCAATACAATAATCTCATGAGCTGCCTTACATGATTGAGATTCATATGATGATGCTTGTAATCTAGATGTCACTATGCTAGTCAAGTGAGTTTTACTTATGTGATCTCCGGAGACTCCTTGTCCCACGTGTGTAAAGGTGACGAGTGTGTGCACCGTGTGGGTCTCTTAGGCTATATTTCACAGAATACTTACTCACCTTGTTATGAATGGCGTAGTGAAGTGCTTATTTATATCTCTTTATGATTGCAATGTGTTTTGTATCACAATTTATCTATGTGCTACTCTAGTGATGTTATTAAAGTAGTTTATTCCTCCTGCACGGTGTAATGGTGACGGTGTGTGCATCCGTGTTAGTACTTGGCATATGCTATGATCACGATCTCTTGTAGATTGTGGAGTTAATTATCATTATGATAGTATTGATGTGATCTATTCCTCCTACATAGTGTGAAGGTGACGAGTGTGCATGCTTGTGTTAGTACTTGGTTTAGTCGTGTTGATCTTTCTTGCACTCTAAGGTTATTTAAATATGAACATTGAATTGTGGAGCTTGTTAACTCCGGCATTGAGGGTTCGTGTAATCCTACGCAATGTGTTCATCATCCAACAAGAGTGTAGAGTATGCATTTATCTATTACTGTTATGTGATCAAAGTTGAGAGTGTCCACTAGTGAAAGTCTAATCCCTAGGCCTTGTTCCTAAATATCGCTATCGCTGCTTGTTTATTGTTTTACTTGCGTTACTACTTGCTGCGTTACTACTTGCTTGTTTACTCGTCCCGGGCAAAGCACTTTTCCGGTGCCGTTGCCACTGCTCATACTTATTTATACCACCTGTATTTCACTATCTCTTCGCCGAACTAGTGCACCTATTAGGTGTGTTGGGGACACAAGAGACTTCTTGCTTTGTGGTTGCGGGGTTGCTCGAGAGGGATATCTTTGACCTCTTCCTCCCCGAGATCGATAAACCTTGGGTAATCCACTTAAGGGAAACTTGCTGCTGTTCTACAAACCTCTGCTCTTGGAGGCCCAACACCTGTCTACAAGAATAGAAGCTCCCGTAGACATCGGTCGCCGGAAACCCTCCGAACGCCGCCACATCGCGAAACTCCGTCTCGGGAGCCGAAGTCTCCGTTCGGCACTCCGCCGGGACGGGGAATTGGAGGAGATCATCACCGCCGTCACCGCCAACGCCTCTCCATCAACCAGCCATGTTTCCCCCATCCATGTGTGAGTAATTCCCCGCTGTAGGCCGAAGGGGATGGTAGGGATTGGATGAGATTGGTCATGTAATAGCATAAGATTGTTAGGGCATAGTGCCTAGTATCCGTAGATGTTACTTTTATGATATTGTTGCAACTTGTTATGCTTAATGCTTGTCACTAGGGCCCGAGTGCCATGATCTCGGTTCTGAACATGTTATTATTTCATCATGATATTCATTGTTTATGGTCTTACCTGCAAATTGTATACACATGTCGTCTGTCCGGAACCAATGGCCCCGAAGTGACGAAATCGGGACAACCGGAGGGGATGGTAGTGATGTGAGGATCACATGTGTTCACGGAGTGTTAATGCTTTGCTCCGGTACTCTATTAAAAGGAGTACCTTAATATCCAGATAGTTTCCCTTGAGGCCCGGCCGCCACCGGCTGGTAGGACAAAAGATGTTGTGCAAGTTTCTCATTGCGAGCACGTACAACTATAATTGGAACACATGCCTATTGATTGATTAGTACTTGGATACCGTTTTATTATTATCTGCAAATGCCCTGCTATGATTGTTACATGAGTTTCTCTCATCCATGCAACGTCCGTCATCTGTCCCCGTGCCTACAGTATTTTTAATCCTGCTGTTTACTAAAATCACTACTGCTGTCTTTGTTACTCTCGTCGTTGTTATTTTACTACTGCTACTCGCTATAAAACTATTACTACTCGATAAACTCTTGCGAGCAAGTCTGTTTCCAGTGCAGCTGAATTGACAACTCCGCTGTTAAGGCTTTCAAGTGTTCTTTGTCTCCCCTTGTGTCGAATCAATAAATTGGGTAATACTTCCCTCGAAGACTGTTGCGATCCCCTATACTTGTGGGTCATCAACTTACGCATGTTCAATTACCATATTAGCTTCATAAACTAATAACCATGCAAATGATGGCAAAATGCATAGAAGCTCTAGCAATCACACCATGCTTTTGAAATAAGAATAACCATTATATGTTGGACAATTGAACCATCTTTGTTTTTGGTTATTTTCCAAGGTATCCAATGTACTATTCTTGAATTGCTATTGAGTTTGCACAGGAGAGAAACTCTCATAAGATAACTAGATAGTTAAGGGAGTGGTGTTTTGGAACATGGGAGCATATGCTCCCTCTATTTTGAAAAGCATCTTACATGTATTTTGAATTTCAAAAAAATTGAAACAAAAAATTCACATGTACATCTTCTCGTGCTACACGTTTACAAAGTTGTTTCATAAAAAATCGACATGTCATGTGACGTGTGTAAAAAAGACAAATTTCAGTGCTAAAAATAATGCTTTTCACAAGATAAGTTTTCTCTTTTTTACATAGACCACAAAAAATATTAGTTTTTCGTGAAACTTGACGAACGAACATATATTATGAATATGCACATGCAAATTTTTTTGTTAAATTTTTTCGACATTTCGAAATATGATTTTTTGGTAGAGGGAGCATACGCATCCGGGAGCCGAATTGAATTTCCGGTTAAAAGAAGAGAATTCTAACAACAAGATAGGCATGAAGTTTAGCTTATGTTTAACACTTTCACAACTTGTATGGTATTAGTTGACGTTCTTGCCTCCTAGTGGCCGGTATATACCTTATTCATTGATCTTTTAATCATTTCATATGCTCTATTCAACCTTTGACTTCCACTTTTCATGGCTAACCGAATTTTCGGGGTGCCTTCCTTTTCGTTCAACATTCTTAGAGCATATGTATTGAAATATCCATTACATCAATTTACTCATTGCCCACTAAGTTAAACAAGAGTATCTCATGCCCCCTTGTTATCACCACTTCCTAACTATCTATCTATACCTAATAATAAAGGAGCTAAGGTTTCTGCCAAAATTTTCGTCCAATTTATTTAGGACCGTTTTACCTTCCCACCAAATTACATATATCACACTTTTACCACGGTACCGGTTCGTTCCGTTGCTTTTCTGCTTTTCCTCCCAAAACAAACAAGATTTCCTCCTCACCTCTTGATCTCCGGACTTCACATCTACGGCGGTGGTCCAGGACGGCAGCGCACGACGATGGAGGTGTATAGGTGGTGGAGATCGCCCCACCAACGCCTGGTCCACCCGCCCGCGCAAACCAGTGCTGCTCAACTCCAGCTCGCAGCTGACCCACCACACCGCCGCCACACTCGCGCGCAACTGCCTCTGCCCGCACATCCCGCGCCTTCCGCCTCGCTGCTACGCATCGAGCGCCTGCAAGCCCCATGCCGCTCGCCAGCTTCACCCCGCGCAGTAACCAGCCAACCACGCCCACCTCCTTGCAAGAATCGGCAGAGAAAAGGGAAATCGGTGTGGCACTGTTCTAAGAATTGAACTATACATAGACATTAAGCATTATTGCTGGCACTCTTCACTATACATAGACATTAAGCATTGATGGGTTCTTCCGCAATGGGGAATTATATACATCACAAACTTAATTGATTTTTCCCGTGCATTGGTAACAATGTCATCAATGTTTTTTTTTCAAAAAGCCTTGGATGGTTGTTATCTATGATACATCTCAACTTTATATTGCATATGGTTGTCTCAAATATAAATACATTAAAATTAAATAGGAAGTCTAAAATAGTAGAAAATAGAACTTCTAAAAATAAAGTATAAAAGAGTAAATCAATAAGAAGATAATAAAATCTAAAGATAACGACAAAGAAAAAAAGGACAAATTGAGGCTAGGTTTACTTAGGTTGATCACCTTGGGGCATTTAGGTTGATCACCTTGGGCATTTTTCGTCTAAAAGTTATTTTTCTCTCCCGGTGTAACGCACGGGCATGTTTCCTAGTAAAGTATAAAAGAGTAAATCAATAAGAAGATAAAAAAATTAAAGATTACAACAAAGAAAAAGAAAAAGGACAAATTGAGGCTAGGTTTACTTAGGTTGATCACCTTGGGGCATTTAGGTTGATCAACTATCGTCTAAAAGTTGTTTTTCTCTCCCGGTGCAACGCACGGGAATGTTTCCTAGTACCTACCTAATAATAAAGAAAATAAGGTTTCTTGCTGATTTTTCGTCCAACTTAAAATTGCCTCTACTTTCCTATCAAAATTACTTCTTCTGCCACCGCAAGTCGAAAAAAGGTTTGTCAGGTTGCACTCCTAATCCTAACGTAGCGTATCAGGTCTCCGCGTGCTTCTCCACTAGAGTTCCACACAAATTCTATTTAAACGTTCATATATCTATACCTAATAATAAAGAAACTAAGGTTTCTGCTAAAAAGTTTCGTCAACGCTTTTTTTAGGACCGTTTTACCCTCCCACCAAATTACATAGTACACGTAGCGCCACGATACCGTTTCGTTTAGTTCTTTCATGTTTCCTTACGATCGGTAGGCATGGGCCTTAGTACGAGTCATAGTGGGCCGTTATTGGGTCAGCTATGTACCAGTACGATGGTATCCAATTGAGCTAGCATCAATGGCTACGTAAAATGTATGGTTTAATTAGTCCCACCTCGCTTTATTACACAGAAACTCTCCTGTTTATATACGCAGGTCCCTTGGATGTCAACAAGCTGATGAAGGACAGCGAGAGGGAGGGATCAGAGATGCTAAGAGATGAAAGGAAGCAAAGAGTCGATCGTACCTTCCCAGCAACTGGAAGGACCTCGACGCAGCGCAGACCAGCTAGCTGGCTAATGGGAATTGGGATGGGCTGCGTGCCACAGTGGGGCTTTCCTGGTGGCTCGCTATGAGGGTGTGAGTGAGGCCACGTTTGTGACATGAAGGAAAAATTCAACCTGGGAAAAAATAAGCTCCCGAACTCTCGATGGGATTGCCGGATGGAACGAGATCTATCTCTCATGAAAAGCAAATGCTCGCTCGCTAGAACAACCACTAGTTATGTTGCTTTATGTTTGGTTTTTGGGAGCAAACTTGGGAAGGTTTGAATCAGACATATGTTTTCTTCCATATTAAAAAGCATACTACAATAGCATGCAACTTCGCATTGTAGACATGCTTGATATCAGCCTCGTGAGATCATCTTAATATATATGCTTGAGATTTAGTCCCTCCATTTCATATTAAATATCGCACATTTATCAAGATTTAACTATAATTAGCAGAGATGGATGCTACACGAACATTGAAAAACAATTTCTAGCACATAGAAAATAAATTCTTATCATGAAACTATCCAAAATATTATGGACAAAACAAGATTTTAGAACGAGAGCCGTAATTCAATCACCCATGAAAATGGAATCACCCGGTGCAAGGAGGGAATAAAATTTCCCATGCGTGTGCTGCTGATGGGCAAGAATTAAACGGAACTGTGTGGCATCCCGACTAGATCCCGAGTTCCATGTGAGGGGTTGATGCGAGTACCATATAAGACGTGCAACCTTGGAGTTGCAGGAAGAGCAACGAATTGATACTTCACTCGTCTGTAACGCCTCCAAAGGCTTCAAATCCAAAGAATTCAAGATATTGATGCAGTTTCTTCGAAAGATTTAATCGGGTGCAATTGGGTTTTTTCCCGATAAGCAAAGTCTAGCGGCGGAAGATTGGAGCGGTCGAGGACAACAAGATGCCAGACTTTTCTTTTGCTCGAGGTAGTGGAAATTGGATCAGTGGAAGATTTATCATTTTGGAAAATAAGTATTCTTTTGCTGCTCTCAATTATATGGAATACATTTTTATGCAAGGGCTACAATCATGGCAAGCTGTGTCAAGAGCCTTTAATTTGAAAAAGCATTTGGTTAGGCTAAGTTGGAGGGTTAAGAAACACCGGAACACCATTAGATCAACGTTGTATTTCTACTATCATACAAAAAAAATGCATACTGCTTCCAAGGATTCTCGCAAGTATCATTGAGCAAGTTTATGTAGCATATTATATTTCTTTTAAACTATATTTTTCTTTTATGTGGCAAAAAAAAATTGGTACCAAGTGCAACATAGAATAGTTTGCTAAAATGTCTGAGTATTTAATTTTTCCGATGCAACGCACGGGCACTTTTGCTAGTTTATACCTATCTTTACTATTATATTGGAGTTGGGGATGGTGTCACTTTGAGATCAAACATTCAGAAGATCCGAGCCATTCATCATTACATCCATCGTCAAATCACATTCAGCTTCAATCACACACGCGTAAGGAAAAAGACCCATTTAACATTAATTAAGGATATTTACAAATCACGTTTATAAGGAAACATACCCATTCAACATCAATCAAGGAAACGCATGCTTAGTCAATCAAGGAGATACATCCATGCAATCACGTTACCAATTCAGCATCAATCATTTCTATACTTATATACGAGTTGGTGATGGTGTACGTATTTCATTGTACTTTGGAGTCGTCATTGCACACATCCAATCCATTCATTTAATCTCAGAGCATCCGCTCAAATTTTGTTCGTCTGATCTACTAGCCTCCTTTATTTTATTAGCCTATTGATGGAATCAACTATTAAGAAATTTCCTATTTCTCCTCTCCCGAGAAAAGGACAGCAAATCGTCCCGATTCTAATCAAGGCTTGATTTCAGGGAAGCAATAATGGGTGTTTTATTTAGCCTCTCCTTTTCCTTAGTTTGCCATGCCGTTCGGACGTCACCCAACCCAACCACGATGGGCCGCCAGCATCACCCACCCCTCTCCGAATCGGATCCATCTTCCAACGAATCTGGAAGCCGACGTCTTTACCGCGCCAAGCCGGGCCTCGCCGTAGCGGTGGTGGCCGGCTTCAGAATGCCCGAGGAGCCGTATTTACTTTTAATAGTTTTTCTTTGGAAAATTATACTCATGATGCCAAATATATATATGCTTCCCCTCATGATGCCAGGCATATATCGGCTCCTGCAACTAGGTAAGACCTGAGAAATCATTACTTTTGTTTTTGTTTTGTAAGTCTTTCATATATTAGCTTTTGATTTCACACATTTACTTTCAATAGAAATAAATATGGAAAATTATACTCATGATGCTAGATATATATATCTGCTTGCCCTCATGATGCAGGAATAGATCTTCTCCCGCAACTAGGTAAGACCTGAGAAATCAGTACTTTTATTTTGGTTTTGTAAGTCTTTCTTATATTAGCTTTTGCTTTCACATACAAAATATTATCTCTTGATTGGTACTTCGTAAAATGAGCAAATGTCTGTATCATTTATTTACCATAGGTAAGATCTGTTTATATACAGAAAAATCATACGTAAAGGGGTCACACATGCCTAGGCAGAGACCACTCTCATACATGCATCAAGGAGCTTTTAGTTATCTTTTTTTTATTACTAATGTGGTTAATCAAGTGCGAATTGGGCTTGGATTCCCTGGTTTATGCAAGAGATTCGGATCTAGACTAGATGTAAAATAGTGATTGGATTTATGTTGTGTTGAAATAGGTTTTGCAAAATATAAGAATGGGGCATTTTTTGGACATTCCTGTATCAGATTAAAATCGTAGGTTCCTACTATGTAACTTGATGTTTATAGCCAGTCCAAAGTTTGTCAGTCTCACAATTTTTGTAGTCCTGTGTGGGTATAGTTCTATTTTCAATAGTAGGTAATTTTCTTCTATTTTAATAAGACCTTGGTTAGAGCACTTAAACATTGTGAGATAGCTTTTAATTTTTACCTATAATAGTTATTCGCAGGCATCAGATTGTTTTTTTTAGCTGAAAGCTGTAGGTTAGTGCCCCGACAGTAGAAAACAATTCTTCTGAAATAAATACAAGATGAGAAATGGTTATGGCTAAAATAAAAAATGAGGACTCACACTTCTCGCGAGGTTAATGAAGGTTTATGATGCTTTCCATTCCCAGTGTGCCGAGAAATTGTGCAACAGGAAGAATGCTCTTTTTTGTTTGCTGAATGGACTTGTAAACCTACTCAGCTGGGTAGTTTCCTTCTCTCTATAATGTTGAAATGGAGATGATTTGGTAGAGACATGGATTATGGGTTTTGCTGCAAGGACATGGACCTCTGGTGGTGATTTGCCGCATTACTATTGTGTGTGTGTGTGTGTGTGTGTGTGTGTGTGTGTGTGTGTGTGTGTGTGTGTGTGTGTGTGTGGAACCTAAGCAATCCTGCATGCTTAAAGTGCAAAAGAGTAACACCCCCAATGAAATGATCTTCTACGTTAAAATTTACAATCTTGGGTGATATTGCAGCCAAGTTAGTAGTTGCGCCTCATTATATCCTTGTTATTTTCAACGTATAAACAAGTGTATTGTTCTGTTATAACATTGAGAAGGTAATTGTTTCAATCCATTCATCTACAAACATATCACTTAACTTCCATATTTCTTTCTCAAGTCAAGTTATTTTCCACGGATAGAAAGGATATTAATTTTAAGTAACATACTTTTAGCTAATCTCAGTGCTTTGTTATCTAGATCATAGAGGAGAAGGTGGTCACATGTCAAAGGTAGTGTGGAGGAAAAATGAGAGGAGCAAGGCAACACTTTGTTTTCCTCCATGGTGTATGATAGAGAAGACACGCCTAACGGAGTGAATTCATCGTGAAGGGTGGTACATCTAGATATATATGAGAGGGTATTTCATCGGTAAAATTGGAAACCTGGAAGATGCACATACTCCATATCAAAGAGGGGGGCACTTGTTGAGGTCCGAGTAGATCCAGTTCTATTGGCATATATAATATGTTTGAACTATGTGCTATGTGATTCATTGGCTATTTCACTTTAGGAGAGGACATCGGAGGTAATGATCATCTCTTAAATTTTCATGTCTATTATCTTCACATACGAGGAAATAAAAAAAAATATTGGTACCGTAGCAACGCACGGGCATTCAACTAGTACCCCTAATAGTAAAGGAGCTAAGATTTCTGCCAAAAAGTTTCGTCAACGCTTTTTTTGGACCGTTTTGCCCTCCCACCAAATCGCATAATACATCAAAGTGCCACAATACCGTTTCGTTCTATTTCTTTTTATCTCCCCTTCCGGTTAAATGTGTTTCCGTCCGATCGTACCTCTCCGCGAGCAGCGCCTGGCTTGATTCTGTTTCGTGAGTCCTTTTTTGTTTCTGGCAATATAGTCCTTCTCCATCAGGAGTCGTGCGTATGTGAGAATCCACCGTCTAGAGGGAAGTAGTGCCAAGTTAGAAGTTGTAATCTATCTTGCACGACAAGATGTAACTGGATATAAATATACCAAAAGGCCGCCGGGATAGACGTGCGACAAGCTATGATCAAGATCGAAGGTGAAGCAACACGCCGAACCACGCGTTAGGGCCAACGCCATGGGCGACCTTTCAGGGCGACTACTTCTTCGAGGGTCGCCGCTGGAAAACTAGGTTGGGGGATTGATTAATTAAGGAGTTGGGGGAAGTGGTGATCGATGAGGGAGGACATTGGCATGGATATGCGCGGTGGTCCGGCCTGGCCATCCTCAACGACGGCCTCGGGCCACGTGGGTGAGGATGTTGACCATGCCTATGTCGAGCTTGTCGCCGGGAGCGGTACGTGGCGGAGTCGGCTGGGCGATCAACGATCATGGACCTGGTCGGGCTGATCCCGTGCTCCGGTGGGGCGGCCGGGGCAGACACGCCCGAGATGAAGAGCACCGGCACCATCGACGAGAAGGAAGGAGTCTCGTCGGACGGTCGGACCAGCAACGACACTAGTAGAAAACCTC
>NC_061512.1:82808319-82829444 GCF_022539505.1 Lolium rigidum | reverse complement strand
TCATCTTCGTCTTGCACAAAACGCCAGATCTCCTTATCTGTGTGCGGCGACGTGTGGGAACTTGGCTACCAGCGGTCGACGAGTCGTTGAAGGTTGAAGGCGAGTCGACGGACTGAAGGGAGAAGAAGAGTAGAAGACCATGATTAACTAACTCAGCTATGATTGGTGCCACGCTGCATATCACGAAAATCCGTTGTGGCTCGCCTCAAGCAGCTCTTGGCATGGCGTCCCATGCATGGTCCATGGAGGAGAACGACAGATGCAGGTCGCCTCGCCGGCCAGCCGGAACCCTGAAGGTACAACGCGCACGGCCGATGGGACTGGGCCAATGTTTCGCTCCTTCGCAAGCTAGAGAATTCGGGATCAGTTGGGATCCGCGACAATATTTTTTCGGGAGAATTGATCGACAAGACGATGAAGATCGAGTATGATAGTGGATGAAAACTGAAGGGTGGCTGTCTCTTGCAGCATGCGTTTGCAGGAGTAGCACAAGTGAGCTAAAGCTTCATGTCGTAATTTTTGGTTCATTTTCTCAGCTGTTTGAGCTACACTTATAGAATCATTATTACTCTACAATACAAGGATGTATAATCGTTATGCTGCACTGCACTGATTTTGTAATGTCAGTTCAGCTAAGTAGAGATATATATCCCGTACAAAAAAAGAGAATTAATCCAGAATTTGAAATTAGTTTTAAGCTTATCTTCCTTTTCTCTTCTTTGGAGGGTCTGTATGTATATTTTATTTGTCCGAACCGATTTCTTGACGGTGCTCTATATGATGTCACAAATGAGTAGATCATTTTATGTATACATGCCAACATCAAGAAAGATCATCATCTCTTGAATATGGGTGGATAATAACCGTAGCAATGCATGGATCCAACCAACATCTTCAAGAAGGAATAGACGACAACAATACTATCGGGCCTTTTTACCCATAGGAATCAAGGACTTGAGCTGGGCAACGAACCAGTCGACGTTTGCTCCGTAGCGAAGCACGGATTTTGTTCTAGTGATATATAAACCACACGATCTGGGTAGCCATCGACTAACAAGCCACGAATCGATTGACTTTTCTGATGGGATCTGAGAGAGAGCAAGTTCGTGGAGGCGTAACTTCTATGTGGAAAAGCTCTGAGGGCTGCGATGGTGGCGCCACCGAGGGCTTGCCGATTTCCGTTGATGGGCTCTCCGGTGTAGCGTTTGACAAGATTGGGCGCACAGAGCCGAGACCAGTGATGCTGCTCGAGAGGAATTTCTGGATTGCACGGCACGCCGGTTCCGAGGCAGGTCGTGTTCTGTTCGTTTGTTGCGTGGCAGTGGATGGGCTCATGGGTGGTGTTGGCAATCAAGTGATCTGGGCGTCTCAGGAGGGTGCTGCTCAAGGTCCATGGTGGAATTGGCCCAAGATGAGGAGTTGAGGACAAGCATGCATGGCGTACGTGCATCCAGAGCGAGGCAGTGTAAGCTGGTCACGGCCGGCCGGCCTTGGTGTCGCCGACGCCTTGAAAATTGCAGGCGATGCATAGATCAGCGAGCATCTCGGCATCAGCAACATAAGCAAGGAGGCCTAGCGAATACGAATCTCTGAGGCGGTGATACTGCTGACGCTTCCGGCGAGGCGGCGACGTGCTCCAAGAGTTCATGTTCTGGGTGCAGCACCTGCGTCCCGCAGCCGACTGCCGGCATGGCGTCTGGTATGCCAAGTCAGGCCGATGGACTCGGCCCGCCAAGAAAGACTGGATAGCGCCGTCTGGTACCGGTGCCTCGAGCCGGCGGAGCACGCATGCCAGGCGCTGCGGTGCGATGTACCATTGCGGCTTGGCTCTACTCGGTGCTTCAGTCTCTCCACAGCCAGCCGGTCGGGGCATAGAGGATTGAGCGTTTTACGGAGTATATATGCCGGTAATGCTAGTTTGTGCAGATTAAAGCTCCAATCGATTATGTATACTCTGAAGATGAGGGGTGTATAAAGTGTGATGTGCTCTTGGCATGATAGGTCTTATAAAAAGACCTGCTGATTTGTTTATTACTAGGTCTGGTGTTTCCTATTGATGAGTGAATCAGGGTATGTGATCTGAAAACTTTGCCGCTAAGATGTGGAATAAAGATTAAGGCTACCACTTTGTATAATACTCCAAATAAAGCTTGTTGCTGAAATTATCTTCTAGCTAAAGCTGAATATAAGACCGACACGTTTCTAGGAAGACACAATCTGCTAGAACTAAGGTCTCGGATGAATTTAGAAGGTAAGAAAGGTTTGACATTTGTCAGTTCTGATGTTTCTGCTCGTGTGATGTTGATTATCTACTTCGATTGTCGTATAGGTAACCTTTCTTATTTATGTCTTTTATTTATACACATTTACTTCAATGAAAAGGTCCTAAATTTTTTTGCAGTACGGTTGATCCAAGTTTCTGAATAAAAAAGGTATGGATATTTTAATAGGGGAAGAAGGTACGGATGTAAATCCCCCTTATATGAATTGTCACTCAATTTTCTTAACCGTTGGTTTTAAGTTCTTAAATTGTTGGTTTTAAGAATAATTTTCCATTTGTTATTGTATTATTAATGGCAACATCATTCAATCATATTTATTGATTGTGTGTCATAAAGTGAATCGAGATTTCAGTTGTATTTCTTGTGAGTGTTGCAAAAAATTGATAGATTAGAAGAACAACAGGGACAAATGAAGAATTGGCTTGCACATGAGGAGTGAGGAAGTTCAAGAGAAGGAGATGTGAGGTGGTGCTAGCGAGAGAGAAAAATGGGGCGGAGCCAGGTAGCACAAATGGGGGAGGAATGCGCGCCGATGGAAGGCGGGGGAGGCTACACATGGGTGGAAGGTGTGGTGCATTGTTGAAACAGGTTGGTGGGAGAAAGAAGTGAATGAGTTAAGGCGATTTTCTTCAAGTGCGGGGACGTTCGATCGGAAGACATTAATATTATTGTTTTTTGAAACAATTTCCTAAATAGCTATACAGTTAATAAAAAGGTAACCGTAGCAACGCACGAGCAAATTTACTAGTTTATCCTACAAGACCACATCTAAACTACAAACTCCAAATTATTTGGCCACCACTAGGCTCTTTTCCTTTTAGCTTTCTCTTTCTTTGTTAATTAGGATTACTTATATGCATGTCCAACCTGCTCAAGTTAATGTAATTCAAGGTAGTATGTGACTGAAACCTCTAAATATGATGCGGTCATCTACATGAGTATTACCCATGAATCCCCCAAATAAGAGAACCATGGATGACACCGTACTTCTTATTTATTATAAAACCACTTGACTAGAGATACAAGATAATGCTCCATGATCTTTGCAACTACTAAGATAGATAATGGATAAAAGATAAAATATAAAATATAAAAGCACTCTCCAAACCATAACTAGATGCAATATGATAAACTAAAAAGCATAAAAGACTATAGGTGGAACTCCCCCGAGCTTGAGTTGTTAATGTAGATCTTCTACTTCGTCTCCTCCTCCTTGGGTCCATTGGGCTTATAGTGAGCCTGAATGTCCTTGAGAACTGAAAGATCGAGATGTCGCCTAGAGGGGGGTGAATAGGCAATTAAAAACTCTTGCGGATTTGTCATGTAAGAACGCGGAATTAAACTAACGTTTAGTTTACAAGCACAAACTCTAAATATGCTAAGCTCAACTAAGTGTAACAATAGCAACTAGAGCTAAGCAAGATAGACACAAGATATATGTAGCACAAGTGATAGCAAAATATATGTACTTCAAGCACGATGGCTATCACAAGGAAAGAGAGCTCGGGTATAGAAATAACCGAGGCACGCGGAGATGAGGATGTATTCCTGTGTTCCCTTCCTTTGCAAGAAGGTACGTCACGTTTGGAGGAGTGGAGGTCCCACGAAGGATTCCCCGCGCCACGAAGGCTCACCCTATTCTCCGAGCCACACCCACGAAGGATAATGGACCTTTCTTTATGGTTAGCTTTTCCTCCACTTCGGAGATGGCAAGCTCCACAACCACTTCACAAGCTCCACGAAGGAGAAGCCCGGGCCCCTTCACAATCTTCCACGAAGAGATCACCGGGACACCAACCAAGCCAACTAGGAGGCCTCCCTCCAAGAGTAACAAGCTCACGGTCTCTCACTCGAACTAATCGTGGTGGAGAGCTCAACACTATGCAATGATGCAAAGCAAGAACACTAGAGGTGTTCAAATTCTTCACACTCAAATCCCACCTAAGCACCAAATGCTAGGATGAGATTGGAGAGGGAGAAGAATGGGGAAAGTCAACAAAAGACTCCAAGATCTAGATCCCAAGAGTTCCCCTCACTTAGAGGAGAAATGGATTGGTGGATGTGTAGATCTAGATCTCCTCTCTTAGATCCCTCAAGAATGAGCAAGAATCATGGGGGGAGACAAGAGAGAGAGCAAGTTCTTCAAAGGCAACAATGGTCAATGGAGGAGAGATAATAGAAGAACTAACTAGGCCCAAGGTGGAAGAAGGGCTATTTATAGCCCAAGAGCAAATATAACCGTTGGGGGGAAAAGACAGAAAAAAACTGCAGAAAAAACGGGCAGAGATTCGGCCCAGCCGGCCGACCGGATCTGGTGCTGAGGAGGCGGGCTGGGGGTCCGGTTGGGTCGGCCCAGCAGCCGGGCGGGGCGGCGCGCCGCACTGGGCGGCAGATAGGCCAGGGCGGCGCAGGAGAGTGGGCCGCGCGGGGGGAAGTGAGGCCCAGCAGGTGCTGCGCTCGGCCGGGCCGGGGCGGACGCCGGGCAGGCCGGTTGCCTGCCGGCTCCTGGGCCGGATGGAGCTGGTCGGCCCACAGGACGCCGCCCGGCTGGCATGAGCGCTCGGGCCGGTCTCGGCCGGGTGGGCCGGCGTGTGGGCCGGCAGGCCGGTCGGCCGGCCGGCTGCCCCTCCCCTTTCCTTTTTCTTTTTATTCTTTTCTCCTTTTTCCTTTTTTTTAATAACAAATGCTCCCGAACTCCGATTCAAATGAAACCAATTTTGTTAGGAAGATAACAACAAAGGCTATCCAATAGAAACTGAAAACACATGAATCTGTAGGAGGGGATTTTATCATGAATATAAAAGGTAGAACCTTATATCATGAATAACTGGTAAAATCACCCAACCTCGAAAACGCAATAGAGGATGCATGCGGATTCCGTTTTCGATGAACTTGGGCTTGTTGTAAAGATAGCAACAAGATCAAGAACCTCACACAGAGAAACACCAAGAAACAATAGGGATATGCAAAGTATGCAAAGGATTGAGCTCCCTAAGACGATGTGATCAAGTTACTCAACCGAAAGCCCCTCTTAATAGTGCGGCTATCTATCATATAATCCGGTCTCCCATCAACCACCTTGAGACCGGTAAAAGGAAAACCTATCAAGGTCATACATTTGCCTTGCGCATCCCGCTTGATCTTGATGATAACTCTTCAAGCTCTACACAAGCCGGAATGCCTCACTTGATCAATGTTGCTTCGTGAAGACTCACAAATGCTCCCCCATACACTATGATGGGAAAGCTCCATTGATGCACATCTTCACATGTCCATTATCATCAAATGGACGGCAAGCTTCAAGCATGTGATCCACTTGAGATGCTCATCTTGAACTTGCCCAACTCAACCTTGTATCTTCTCATACTCACTTAAGATAGAGCATGGCTAATATTGAGTTCCACATAAGAACTCCATCTTCATTTCTTCTTCTTGATCATATCACATATATATCTTCAAACCGATGATCTTGATGCCAATACACAAGATGTATCTTTATTTACATGGCATGCATACTTGAATCCAACACATGGAATACAAGTAAAACCTATGGAATATTCCTTCATATAAACTCAATGAAAACATTAGTCCATAGGGGTTGTCATTAATTACCAAAACCACACATAGGGGCAATATACCCTTACAATAACACTCATCATGAGGTTGTAGGCTTGCTTGAATTGCTTAGCTCTTTTGGTGAGGTCATCCAGAGCTTTTTCCTAACATGCTCCTTGCTAGGTTTCCACTCTGGGCTTGGTTCCATTGCCTTCCTCTTGGGGAGATGCCTATCCCATTCTCCTGGAAGGTCTATGGTTGGAACGCGCATGTACTCCCTGCAATTAAGATTAGCAACAGGTTTTCTAGCAGCAACACAATGTCTAGGCGTTCTTCCCCTTGTACTTATGCATGTAGTTTTCCTCAATTTTCTCGGAGGGTCACCTCCCTCGCGATGGAAATGGGAATAGGAGAAGGATGCAACCCCCCTTATTCTTGATGTTGGCGATGTACTCATGATCTTCCTCTTCCTCATCATCTTCTTTCTCTTCATCATCTTCATGTTCTCCATATTCCTCTCTGTTGTTCAGACGATTCATAGTCCTCTTCATTGGAATAGTCCTTCCTCTTCCTCTTCTTCCACAGTGAAGTGGGGCTGAGTCCTTCAGCTTCCTCATCATCATATTGCTGGGAAGAGCATTGGTAGGAATCCCATGAAGGCATGGCGGAGGTTCTTGTCAAAAGAGATCTAAAAACATAGACATAGAAAGATGTTTTCTTCGAAAAGAGTCGGTGTGAGATTAGATCAACGAAAAGGGGTATATATTGACGGTTTTTAGGGTAAGACTAAGAGTTGGAGTCAAAATGGAGGCGAAACAGAGTCTGGAAGGCGGAAATACCATGGGTGGTATGCCCTGCAGGTGGGACCGCTGAAACAACATGGAGCCCTCATGTGTTGTTTTGGTAATTGATGGAAATCCCTATGGACTAACATTTGCATTGAGTTTCTCTTATTAGGTTTTGTCCATAGGCAATTCTTGAACCATATGTTGGTTTCAAGTTTGCAAGAAGAAGCAAATGAAGAAGATCAAGTGACAAGTTTGTCTTGAAGAAGAAGAAGAAAGGAGATAGTTGATACGTCTCCGACGTATCGATAATTTCTTATGTTCCATGCCACATTATTGATGATATCTACATGTTTTATACACATTATATGTCGTATTTATGCATTTTCCGGCACTAACCTATTAACGAGATGCCGAAGAGCCGATTGTTGTTTTCTACTGTTTTTGGTTTCAGAAATCCTACAAAGGAAATATTCTCGGAATTGGACGAAATCAACGCCCGGGGTCCTATTTTTGCACGAAGCTTCCGGAAGACCGAGGGGAAAGGAAGTGGGGCCACGAGGCGCCGCCACAACAGGGCGGCGCGGCCCATGCTCCCGGCCGCGCGGCCCCGGCGTGTGGGGCCCTCGTGTGGCCCCCGCGTTGCCCTTCCGCCTACTTAAAGCCTTCGTCGCGAAACCCCCGCACCGAGAGCCACGATACGGAAAACCTTACCGAGACGCCGCCGCCGCCAATCCCATCTCGGGGGATTCCGGAGATCACCTCCGGCACCCTGCCGGAGAGGGGAATCATCTCCCGGAGGACTCTTCACCGCCATGGTCGCCTCCGGAGTGATGAGTGAGTAGTTCACCCCTGGACTATGGGTCCATAGCAGTAGCTAGATGGTTGTCTTCTCCTCAAGTGCTTCATTGTCGGATCTTGTGAGCTGCCTAACATGATCAAGATCATCTATCTGTAATTCTATATGTTGTGTTTGTCGGGATCCGATGGATAGAGAATACTATGTTATGTTGATTATCAATGTATTACCTATGTGTTGTTTATGATCTTGCATGCTCTCCGTTATTAGTAGAGGCTCTTGCCAAGTTTTTACTCTTAACTCCAAGAGGGAGTATTTATGCTCGATAGTGGGTTCATGCCTCCATTAAATGCGGGACAGTGACAGAAAGTTCTAAGGTTGTGGATGTGTTGTTGCCACTAGGGATAAAACATTGATGCTATGTCCGAGGATGTAGTTATTGATTACATTACGCACCATACTTAATGCAATTGTCTGTTGTTTTGCAACTTAATACTAGAACGGGTTCGGATGATAACCTGAAGGTGGACTTTTTAGGCATAGATGCATGCTTGGATAGCGGTCTATGTACTTTGTCGTAATGCCCAATTAAATCTCACAATATTCATCATATCATGTATGTGCATTGTTATGCCCTCTCTATTTATCAATTGCCCGACTGTAATTTGTTCACCCAACATGCTATTTATCTTATGGGAGAGACACCTCTAGTGAACTGTGGACCCCGGTCCATTCTTTACATCTGAAATACAATCTACTGCAATACTTGTTCTTTACTGTTCTCTGCAAACAATCATCATCCACACTATACATCTAATCCTTTGTTACAGCAAGCCGGTGAGATTGACAACCTCACTGTTTCGTTGGGGCAAAGTACTTTGGTTGTGTTGTGCAGGTTCCACGTTGGCGCCGGAATCCCTGGTGTTGCGCCGCACTACATCCCGCCGCCATCAACTTTCAACGTGCTTCTTGGCTCCTCCTGGTTCGATAAACCTTGGTTTCTTTCTGAGGGAAAACTTGCCGCTGTGCGCATCACACCTTCCTCTTGGGGTTCCCAACGGACGCGTGCTGTACGCGTATCAAGCATATTTTCTGGCGCCGTTGCCGGGGACCTGAAGAAAAGTTACTCCACAAAGATTTCTAACTCCCACGTCAACTGCACGCCAGCATATTTTCTGGCACCGTTGCCGGGGAGATCAAGACACGCTGCAAGGGGAGTCTCCACAATCCAATCTCTTTACTTTGTTTTTGTCTTGCTTTATTTTATTTACTTACTTGTTTGCTGCATTATATCAAAACACAAAAAAATTAGTTGCTAGCTTTACTTTATTTCCTGTCTTGCACTCTATATCAAAAACACAAAAAAATTAGTTACTTGCATTTACTTTATTTAGTTTGCTTTATTTACTACTGCTAAAATGGCCACTCCTGAAAATACTAAGTTGTGTGACTTCACAACCACAAATAATAATGATTTCTTATGCACACCTATTGCTCCACCTGCTACTACAGCAGAATTCTTTGAAATTAAACCTGCTCTACTGAATCTTGTTATGCGAGAGCAATTTTCCGGTGTTAGTTCCGATGATGCTCGCTGCCCATCTCAATAACTTTGTTGAATTGTGTGAAATGCAAAAGTATAAAGATGTAGATGGTGACATTATAAAATTAAAATTGTTTCCTTTCTCATTAATAGGAAGAGCTAAAGATTGGTTGCTATCTCTCGCCTAAGAATAGTATTGATTCATGGACTAAATGCAAGGATGCTTTTATTGGTAGATATTATCCCCCTGGTAAAATTATATCTTTGAGAAGTAGCATAATGAATTTCAAGCAATTAGATAATGAACATGTTGCTCAAGCTTGGGAAAGAATTAAATCTTTGGTTAAAAATTGCCCAACCCATGGACTGACTACTTGGATGATCATCCAAACCTTTTATGCAGGACTGAACTTTTCTTCGCGGAACCTATTGGATTCAGCTGCTGGAGGTACCTTTATGTCCATCACTCTTGGTGAAGCAACAAAGCTCCTTGATAATATGATGATTAATTACTCTGAATGGCACACGGAAAGAGCTCCACAAGGTAAGAAGGTAAATTCCGTCGAAGAAACCTCTTCCTTGAGTGATAAGATTGATGCTATTATGTCTATGCTTGTGAATGATAGGACTAATGTTGATCCTAATAATGTTCCGTTAGCTTCATTGGTTGCCCAAGAAGAACATGTTGATGTAAACTTCATTAAAAATAATAATTTCAACAACAATGCTTATCGGAACAACTCTAGTAATAACTATAGGTCATATCCTTATAATAATGGTAACGGTTATGGTAATTCTTATGGGAATTCTTACAACAATAATAGGAACACACCCCCTGGACTTGAAGCTATGCTTAAAGAATTTATTAGTACACAAACTGCTTTTAACAAATCTGTTGAGGAAAAGCTCAATAAAATTGATATTCTCGCTTCTAAGGTTGATAGTCTTGCCTCTGATGTTGATCTTTTGAAATCGAAAGTTATGCCTAATAAGGATATTTAAAATAAAATTGTTACTACAGCAAATGCCATCCAAGTTAGAATTAATGAGAATATAAGATTGATGGCCGAATTGCATGCTAGGTGGGAAAGAGAAGAAAATGGAAAACTTGCTAAAGAGAATAATGTAGCTAAAGTTTGGACTATTACCACCACTAGTAATGTTAATGATTCACATGTTGTTGCACCTCCTACTATCAATGGTAAAATAATTGGTGTTGGCAATGTTACTACTCCTAGTGCAAAGCGTGCAAAATTGCCTGAAACTGCTAAAACTGCTGAAATTGCCTGTAATAAAACTGCTGAATTTTTTTTCAACATTGGGGATGATGATCCCATTGCTTTAGATTGTAATGGTTTGGATTTTGATGATTGCCACATCTCTGAAGTTATAAAGTTCTTACAAAAACTTGCTAAGAGTCCCAATGCTAGTGCTATAAACTTGGCTTTCACAAAACATATTACAAATGCTCTCATAAAAGCTAGAAAAGTTTTTAGTAAGCATGAGAGGCTTGGTATGATCACCGATTTTAAAAGAACACTTGAAAAAATGGATATGGATAGAATTAAGTACACTAATAATGTTAATGATGGTGGGGAGATTAAAGCACCAATACCATGTAAGCTCCTAGCAATGCATGAAGCTCTAGATAATAATTATGCTTGGCTTGTTCCTGAAAATTTGTTTGATGAGAGCAGCAAGCCCAAGACTAATGAAAAGGGAGCCGCTGAAACTTATGTATCCAGCATACTATGCATGGTTGAGAAAACTCCCAACACCCAAGGTAATGTCGATACTTCGTCTCTCGATAATACTTGATATACACTTTGTGCGCCTAGCTGAAAGGCGTTAAAGAAAAGCGCTTATGGGAGACAACCCATGTTTTTACTACAGTATTTTTGTTTTATATTTGAGTCTTGGAAGTTGTTTACTACTGTAGCAACCTCTCCTTATCTTAGTTTTGTGCATTGTTGTGCCAAGTAAAGTCTTTGATAGTAAGGTTCATACTAGATTTGGATTACTGCGCAGAAACAGATTTCTTTGCTGTCACGAATTTCGACCTGCCTCTCTGTAGGTAGCTCAGAAAAATATGCCAATTTACGTGCGTGGTCCTCAGATATGTACGCAACTTTCATTCAATTTGGGCATTTTCATTTGATCAAGTCTGGTGCCTCAATAAAATCCGTCTTTACGGACTGTTCTGTTTTGACAGATTCTGCCTTTTATTTCGCATTGCCTCTTTTGCTATGACGGATGAATTTCTTTGTTCCATTAATGTCCAGTAGCTTTATGCAATGTCCAGAAGTGTTAAGAATGATTGTGTCACCTCTGAAAATGTTAATTTTTATTGTACACTAACCCTCTAATGAGTTGTTTCGAGTTTGGTGTGGAGGAAGTTTTCAAGGATCAAGAGAGGGAGATGATACAATATGATCTAGGAGAGTGAAAGCTCTAAGCTTGGGGATGCCCCGGTGGTTCACCCCTGCATATTCTAAGAAGACTCAAGCGTCTAAGCTTGGGGATGCCCAAGGCATCCCCTTCTTCATCGACAACATTATCGAGGTTCCTCCCCCGAAACTATATTTTTATTCCATCACATCTTATGTACTTTGCTTGGAGCGTCGGTTTGTTTTTGTTTTTGTTTTTGTTTGAATAAAATGGATCCTAGCATTCATTGTGTGGGAGAGAGACACGCTCCGCTGTTGCATATGGACAAATATGTCCTTAGGCTTTACTCATAGTATTCATGGCGAAGGTTGAATCTTCTTCGTTAAATTGTTATATGGTTGGAATCGGGAAATGCTACATGTAGTAATTCTAAAATGTCTTGAATAATTTGATACTTGGCAATTGTTGTGCTCATGTTTAAGATCTTGCATCATATACTTTGCACCCATTAATGAAGAAACACCTAGAGCTTGCTAAATTTGGTTTGCATATTTGGTCTCTCTAAAGTCTAGATAATTTCTAGTATTGAGTTTGAACAACAAGGAAGACGGTGTAGAGTTTTATAATGTTTACAATATGTCTTTTATGTGAGTTTTGCTGCACCGGTTCATCCTTGTGTTTGTTTCAAATAACCTTGCTAGCCTAAACCTTGTATCGAGAGGGAATACTTCTCATGCATCCAAAATCCTTGAGCCAACCACTATGCCATTTGTGTCCACCATACCTACCTACTACATGGTATTTCTCCGCCATTCCAAAGTAAATTGCTTGAGTGCTACCTTTAAAATTTCCATTCTTTACCTTTGCAATATATAGCTCATGGGACAAATAGCTTAAAAACTATTGTGGTATTGGATATGTACTTATGCACTTTATCTCTTATTAAGTTTCTTGTTGTGCGATAACCATGTTTTCCTGGGGACGCCATCAACTACTCTTTGTTGAATATCATGTGAGTTGCTATGCATGTCCGTCTTGTCTGGAGTAAGGGAGATCTACCACTTTAATGGTTAGAGCATGCATATTGTTAGAGAAGAACATTGGGCCGCTAACTAAAACCATGAATCATGGTGGAAGTTTCAGTTTTGGACATATATCCTCAATCTCATATGAGAACACTAATTGTTGCTACATGCTTATGCATTAAAGAGGAGTCCATTATCTGTTGTCCATGTTGTCCCGGTATGGATGTCTAAGTTGAGAATAATCAAAAGCGAGAAATCCAAAATGCGAGCTTTCTCCTTAGACCTTTGTACAGGCGACATGGAGGTACCCCTTTGTGACACTTGGTTAAAACATGTGTATTGCGATGATCCCGGTAGTCCAAGCTAATTAGGACAAGGTGCGGGCACTATTAGTATACTATGCATGAGGCTTGCAACTTGTAAGATATAATTTACATGATACATATGCTTTATTACTACCGTTGACAAAATTGTTTCTTGTTTTTCAAAATAAAATCTCTAGCACAAATATAGCAATCGATGCTTTCCTCTTTGAAGGACCTATCTTTTACTTTTATGTTGAGTCAGTTCACCTATTTCTCTCCACCTCAAGAAGCAAACACTTGTGTGAACTGTGCATTGATTCCTACATACTTGCATATTGCACTTGTTATATTACTCTATGTTGACAATTATCCATGAGATATACATGTTACAAGTTGAAAGCAACCGCTGAAACTTAATCTTCTTTTGTGTTGCTTCAATACCTTTACTTTGATTTATTGCTTTATGAGTTAACTCTTATGCAAGACTTATTTATGCTTGTCTTGAAGTGCTATTCATGAAAAGTCTTTGCTTTATGATTCAGTTGTTTACTCATGTCATTACCATTGTTTTGATCGCTGCATTCATTACATATGCTTACAATAGTATGATCAAGGTTATGATGGCATGTCACTCCAGAAATTATCTTTGTTATCGTTTACCTGCTCGGGACGAGCGAGAACTAAGCTTGGGGATGCTGATACGTCTCCGACGTATCGATAATTTCTTATGTTCCATGCCACATTATTGATGATATCTACATGTTTTATACACATTATATGTCGTATTTATGCATTTCCCGGCACTAACCTATTAACGAGATGCCGAAGAGCCGATTCGTTGTTTTCTACAGCTTTTGGTTTCGTAAATCCTACAAAGGAAATATTCTCGGAATTGGACGAAATCAACGCCCGGGGTCCTATTTTTGCACGAAGCTTCCGGAAGACCGAGGGGGAAAGGAAGTGGGGCCACGAGGCGCCGCCACAACGAGGCGGCGCGGCCCATGCCCCGGCCGCGCGGCCCCGGCGTGTGGGGCCCTCGTGTGGCCCCCTCGCGTTGCCCTTCCGCCTACTTAAAGCCTTCGTCGCGAAACCCCCGATGCACGAGAGCCACGATACGGAAAACCTACCGAGACGCCGCCGCCGCCAATCCCATCTCGGGGGATTCCGGAGATCACCTCCGACACCCTGCCGGAGAGGGGAATCATCTCCTGGAGGACTCTTCACCGCCATGGTCGCCTCCGGAGTGATGAGTGAGTAGTTCACCCCTGGACTATGGGTCCATAGCGAGTAGCTAGATGGTTGTCTTCTCCTCATGTGCTTCATTGTCGGATCTTGTGAGCTGCCTTACATGATCAAGATCATCTATCCGTAATTCTATATGTTGTGTTTGTCGGGATCCGATGGATAGAGAATACTATGTTATGTTGATTATCAATCTATTACCTATGTGTTGTTTATGATCTTGCATGCTCTCCGTTATTAGTAGAGGCTCGGCCAAGTTTTTACTCTTAACTCCAAGAGGGAGTATTTATGCTCGATAGTGGGTTCATGCCTCCATTAAATCCGGGACGGTGATGAGAAAGTTCTAAGGTTGTGGATGTGCTGTTGCCACTAGGGATAAAACATTGATGCTATGTCCGAGGATGTAGTTATTGATTACATTACGCACCATACTTAATGCAATTGTCTGTTGTTTTGCAACTTAATACCGGAAGGGGTTCGGATGATAACCTGAAGGTGGGCTTTTTAGGCATAGATGCATGCTGGATAGCGGTCTATGTACTTTGTCGTAATGCCCAATTAAATCTCACAATATTCATCATATCATGTATGTGCATTGTTATGCCCTCTCTATTTGTCAATTGCCCGACTGTAATTTGTTCACCCAACATGCTATTTATCTTATGGGAGAGACACCTCTAGTGAACTGTGGACCCCGGTCCATTCTTTACATCTGAAATACAATCTACCGCAATACTTGTTCTTTACTGTTCTCTGCAAACAATCATCATCCACACTATACATCTAATCCTTTGTTACAGACAAGCCGGTGAGATTGACAACCTCACTGTTTCGTTGGGGCAAAGTATTTTGGTTGTGTTGTGCAGGTTCCACGTTGGCGCCGGAATCCCTGGTGTTGCGCCGCACTACATCCCGCCGCCATCAACCTTCAACGTGCTTCTTGGCTCCTCCTGGTTCGATAAACCTTGGTTTCTTTCTAAGGGAAAACTTGCCGATGTACGCATCACACCTTCCTCTTGGGGTTCCCAACGGACGCGTGCTGTACGCGTATCAATAGTTCTCATGTGCATCTTCAAGACATTAAAAATATGGATGAAGACGGTGGCGTGCATTGAAGAAAATGGATGAAGACAGAGGCATGCATTGAAGAAGAGGGATGAAGACTGAGCTTGCCATCCATATGGTGGTCATGGATACATGAACATATGACAAAGAAGAGGCTCACTCATAGTAGAGTATGGGGGATCAATTCACAAGACTTCATCAAGCAAATACAATCAAGAAAGATGTTTCGTCTTGAAGCAGTCAAGTTCGTCGTCATCAAGATCAAGTGGAATGCTGATGCATGTAAAATGCATACATGAACTTTGCACTTTATTGCAATATATTACCACATATTTGCATCTTATATAAAGTTATTTCCATGTTTTATGATGTTTTAGGGGATTCTCTAAACAATCCCCTCTCCTCTGGTTCGAATTCTGTTTGGCAGGAAACGCCACTTTTTAGTGTTTTTGCTTTCCAGGAGCTACGTGACTCGAAACTTTCAAGACAAATAAAATTAGCTAAAGTGGGCCACTAGGAGGTCAACGGGTTGGGAAAGAGAAAGGGTGGCGTGGCTCCCCCTCTGGTCGCGCCACCAGGTCTCGTTCGGTCCTCGAGTGTCCGTTCCGCCTCATCTTTTCGTGAACCGACTTGTTTTGCCCTAAAAACTACTATATATACGACCCCGGGGGGTTTCGTCGAGGCATGATACGTCTCAAACGTATCTATAATTTCTTATGTACCATGCTAGTTTTATGACAATACTCACATGTTTTATATACACTTTATATCATTTTGATGCATTTTTTGGCACTAACCTATTAACAAGATGCCGAAGCGCCGGCTCTCGTTTTCTCGCTATTTTTGGTTTCAGAAATCCTACACAGGAAATATTCTCGGAATTGGACGAAACAAAAGCCCACGGTCTTATTTTCCACGGAGCCTTCCAGAAGTCCGAAGAGGAGACGAAGAGGGGACGCGAGGCGGCCACACCCTAGGGGGGCGCAGCCCCACCCCTGGCCGCGCCGCCCTATGGGGTGGGCCCCTCGGCCGCCCCCCGACTCTGCTCATTTGCCTATTTATTCTCTCCGTCGCGGAAACCCTAGTACCGAGAGCCACGATACGAGAAAACATACTGTGACGCCGTCGCCGCCAATCCCATCTCGGGGGATTCAGGAGATCGCCTCCGGCACCCCGCCGGAGAGGGGAATCATCACCGGAGGACTCTACATCATCAGCACACCTCCGGATTGATGCGTGAGTAGTTCATCCTTGGACTATGGGTCCATAGCAGTATCTAGATGGTTGTCTTCTCCTCTTGTTCTATCATGTTTAGATCTTGTGAGCTGCCTAACATGATCAACATCATCTATTTGTAATGCTACATGTTGTGTTTGTTGGGATCCGATGAATATGGAATACTATGTCAAGTTGATTATTGATCTATCATATATGTGTTTTTTATGATCTTGCATGCTCTCCGTTGCTAGTAGAGGCTCTAGCCAAGTTGATACTTGTAACTCCAAGAGGGAGTATTTATGCTCGATAGTGGGTTCATGCCTCCATTGAATGCGGGACGAGTGATGTAAAGTTCTAAGGTTATGGATGTGTTGTTGCCACTAGGGATAAAACATCAATGCTTTGTCTAAGGATATTTGTGTTGATTACATTACGCACAGTACTTAATGCAATTGTCTGTTGTTTGCAACTTAATACTGGAAGGGGTGCGAATGCTAACCGGAAGGTGGACTTTTTAGGCATAGAAGCATGCTGGATAGCGGTCTATGTTATTTATCGTAATGCCCTAAGTAAATCTCATAGTAGTCATCATGATATGTATGTGCATTGTTATGCCCTCTCTATTTGTGTTGCGGTCAGAAACCCACCGGCGGGCAGCGACGGGCAACACCGTAGAGCCGGGAATCTCCCAGGACTGCGGCTGGCCCTGGTCCCTCCGAGCGACGGCCCGCAAAGCCTCGGCACGCACGTCCGATGCTCGATGCAAGGGCGTGCCACCTGACCTATACCTGGTCGGGAAGGTGTTGGATGATGCCTCGCTTAGTTTCCCGCATGGCATACACGTAAACGTTAAATACGAGCCTCGATCGGCTCTCGGGTTGTCCCGTGAATCGGCTCAAATAGCCGATCCACCCATGATGCGTACGAGGTGTACGATCGGATGGTGGTCCTGCTTGATCAAGATAAAGCTAAAGCGACCTACTACGATTTAGGGTTTTCACCGCATAATCGGAACATCCTACTCGTGATCGAGCCTGGCGGCCACGCACGGTGATCGTAAATCGACCCTAGACAAGGCCTAAAAACCAACACGAAGTTGATCCTCGGAACATCCTGTCTAGGGCTAGCAAACTACAACCTACGCGCCACTGGATCCTTCGACCCGTTTGTAAGGCCTAACGATGCAGATATTAAAGTAATCCTTGAGGAACAAGGAGCAATCATAACGGATCGGATCTACTAAATAATGATCAAGCGGGGTGCCGCCCTTACACCCAAGATAGGTGTAAGGGCGGCTAGATGTCTAAGGGCTGCACGACGATAGCATGTGATACGAAGAACAATGCTAACCCTAAAACACCTATGATAACTACGTTGCTCGCCATCAAAAAGGCTTCAGCACGAGCAACGCATGAACGACGAATAAACTTGTGCTGCCTAGATCGCAAGATGCGATCTAGGCAGCATGGTGCTTACCCGGAAGAAACCCTCGAGACGGGGGAGTTGGCGATGCGCCTAGATTGGTTTGTGGTGAACGTGATTGTTGTTTATTTCATAAACCCTAGATACATATTTATAGTCCGTAGACTTTCTAATGTGGGAATAATCCCAACCGGGCACGAGCCCAAAACTCTATCTAACCGACACGTATCCTACTATGGTACATATACACAGGCAAACTAGCCCAAACTTTGTATACAAGGCCGATTCATGTACTTCTTCCATATATAATCTTCAAGCCCATCTTCCATCGCGGCCCACCTCTGATCCGGTCAAATTCTGGTGATAACACATGCCCCCCTGGTTTTGGAAATGACATTTCCAAAATCACTCTGTTTTTTCTTCGTCGGGTCATGTCGTGGCAGAGCAGAACCGTCGCAGTATCCTTCATCATGATGCCTTGCCTCCTCCACTTCTCCGCGTGACCTGGCAAAAAAAAATTTCCTCTGTTGGGCACCACTTCCTCGGAAACTGCTGTGGCATTGAATCTCCACTATATCCCCTTTTATTTAACCGTTCCAAACAGTTCGCTTCTTCATCCTCTTCGCATTAGCACTCCAAAAACCCTCCTGCGCCACCATGTCTTCTTCTTCCTCCGCCTCATCGGGTCTTTCCATCGAGTCCTCCTCCTCCCGCGAGCCGACGCCGGAGTGGAACCCGGAGGAGGCCCACGCGGCCAACATCCGCCGCGCCATCGAGGCCGGGGATGAGCCGAGTCACGACTTCTCCATCTGGTCAGAGGACGACAAGTCCTCGACCGATGGGGAAAGTGACCTCCGCTTCCTCGCCGACGGGGAGACGGAGGAGGAGAGCGATGACGATCGCCTCTCCTGTGATGACTTCACCTTCTCCGAGGAGGAGGAGGAGGAGGAGGAGGAGGACGACGACACCTCCTCCGACGAACCACCGGCCAAGCGCTTCTGCCCCTGGCCGGGGAACCTCAGCGACTTCGACAGCGACGACGACGATGCTGACGAGGAAGACGAGGACAACGAAGGTCCTGCCGGCGGCCGCTACAGCAGCGACGACGAGCCCGCCGGGAGTAGCGCCGACAGCGGCGACGACGGCGACGACGAGGGCAGCGACGGCCCGTAGATAGGACCCTTAGCATAGGATCAGTAGTAGTAGACGGGGCAATGTATCCCCTTAGTACTTCCTTTTGAGAGCAATCAGCTCTTTATGTAAGAAATCTCGTTTATCAATGAAGAATTTCCCCAATTTGATTTTGCCGATTTCCTTTATGCCAATTTAGCCGATTTCCCCTCATACTGATTTTGCTGATTGTCCACTTAGCCAATGTTCAATGAGCCGATGACAACGCATCGGTCCTTCATAATCCGTCCTTCGTCTCTTCGACTACGGAGTGATCGTAAACTTAGTCAATGCTCAATAAGCCGATGTCGGCGCATCAATCCCTCATGATCTATCTTTCATCTTCTCGACCGATGAGTTTGAGCTCTGATGGATCACCACCTTTGAAGAAAATTGCGACGCAGGACTAACCGATGACAACCCAATCGGCTCCCAAAAACAGAGCATCCACCAGGCCAGCTGCCCCCCGAGCCTTAGTCGAGGCGAAAATAGTGATGAGGACACGTAATTCAGACCGATGGACCTGAGCTCGATCATATCTGAGGAAGCTACCGTGCCGAGCCAGCCAGAGCCGATCACCCCTCTTCTGTTGAAAGCCGATACCGCAGATGGTCACCAGCGGCTTTAGAAACAAAAACTCCTCTGACAAGGTTGTCTCGTACGCCAAAACTCCTCTGGCACAGAGTTGGAGGTCCTCGTGTCTTAAACACGCAACTGGTAGATCCCATGAAATTTGTACTAGAGTCGATGGCCGTGCATCGGCTTTGTTCCTTAGTTCTAAAGTCGATGTCCGTGCATCGGCTGAGAATTTGTTTTTTTTTACGGGCCGATTTTCCTATCGGCCCCCAATATTTCACTGCACATGTATCGCACATGTTCATCTGATTAGGTGCCCCCCGAGCCGATTCTGCCAGGTAACTGCTGATATCGGCTCTATGGTTAGCCAAGGCACTATATGTGATCGTCGGCTCTGCTAGGACCAGTGTTGACTTCTTCCAGCTCATCAGCCGACGTAAATCCATTGCCCATTAGATCGACGTTGAACCCAGGCAGAATGTATGGTGAAGATAATTTTGGCCGATTGCTGGAATCGGCCTCCATGTTGAATTGCTCAATGAAGGTTTTACAATGTTCCTCCATAGATCCTTGGGGCCGATCACATGGATCGGCATCGCCACGTTTTTCCATAGATGTTGCTCTTGTTACACGGTCAGGCCGGTGGATAAAACCAGCCTAACCCCATCCTTTGTCACGTCGATGCGCTCGCAGTCGTCCAAATTGATGCCTGAGAGTGGCTCTTGGCCTGATGTCTCCCAAACGTTCATGCCAGCCGTTGAAATCTCGGCTGAATCATCTGCGTGGACGACTTCTACTTCATCTCCATCCCGCTGTATTAGGCATTGGTGCATCGTGGATGGAATGCAACAGTTGGCGTGGATCCAATCTCTGCCTAGTAGGACAGCATAGGTGCTCTTGCTGTCGACAATAAAGAATGTCGTAGGGACGGTTTTCCTTCCTACGGTCAGATCCACGTTCAGAACACCTTGTACGTCAGATGGTTGGCCGTTGAAATCGCTCAGTGTCGCATTGGTCTTGATCAGATCCGAGCTAGAGCGTCCCAACCGACGTAGCATGGAGTATGGCATGATGTTGACTGCCGCTCCGGTGTCCACCAGCATCTTGTTGACAGGCTGCCCATTGATGTAGCCTCGCAAGTACAGGGCCTTCAGATGCCTGTAGCTTCTTTCTCGTGGCTTCGCGAAGATGACCGGCCGTGGGCCGCAGTCAAGTTGTGCCACGGGTGCTTCGTCTAATCCTGGAGCACTAAACTCCGTTGGAAGGATGAACACCATGTTTGTGCCAGCCGATGTCTCATCATCGGCTTTCTTTTGTCTGGGGCGCCACTCTTTCCTTTGTGGCCGACCTTCTTCGTCCAGGGTTCGCTGAATTTTAGCGGCCAAATCAGGCCGCGCCTTCCTCAACGTGTGCAGGTATAACCTTTCAGCTTCCTCCAACCCACGTAGTCGCTGAACCCTTGGCTTTTGGGAACGGCTGAGCCCATCAGGGCACCACCTTGGCCGATGATACTTGTCTTCTTCATCATCGTCCTCTAGTTCCTCGAGATATTCTACCCGAGCGGACTCAGCGTGCTTGTTCCGAGGCGGGAGAGGCCCTAGACGTTTGAACACGGACACGTTAGCCGCATCCTTCTTCTTTTGTTTACATTACAGGCGGTTGCCGATTGTAGGCAATCGGCTCATTCCTGAATCCCGGCGAGTGTCCGAAGAAGGGGCAGTCCGGTGCCTATCCACGTCGTCTTGCTCTC